>NC_069499.1:461644215-461944215 GCF_027579735.1 Bombina bombina
TCCAATTCTTCCTCCAACTGCACCTGTAAAAAAGCACATGAGGATAGAAGAGTAGGGGAGGAAGGAGGAGAAGAAGCAGGAGAGGAAGATGAAGCTGTAGAAGAACAGAAAGATGAAATTGAGGATACTGCTGAAGTGTTTGCTTCTGAATCTGTGGACTCTCCCTCTGAGGCACTAAATGCCACGTTCCTGGCATTCTTGTTCTTATTTTTAAGAATGGATTTGGGAGCTTGCTTCACTTGTGCTTTTTCTTGTTCTTTATGCATATTTTTTGATAGTTGTTTATTTCTCCAAGACTTGTTTCTTTGTTCACGTTGTTGTTGGCGCACTTCTGCCCAATTATACACTTTGTCCTGGTCATAATCCTCCTTATCACGCACAAATTTTCCTCTAGTGTAGATAATAAACAATATGTCATAGATTTTTATGCTAATTGTAAAACTAAATTTGCTATCTATCTTTTGACTTGCAACATTTACAAATGTCAATATGTAGGTAAAACCTCACGTGAAGTTAGAACCAGGTATGGTGAACATGTAAGAGATGTCAAATATTACTCCAAGGACTCAGCAGTAGCTAGTCATTTTAATGGTTTGCATTTTACTCATCTGGCAGATATTTCTGTTCAAATTATTGACATTGCTAGAGTCCCAACTAGGGGTGGCAATAGACAATTAATATTAGATAAGAAGGACATTTTCTGGATAATTAAATTAAATACATGCCAACCCCATGGAATGAATAAAGCGTGTGATATAGACTACCTCATTGATTATTGAAGAGGTGGTTTATAATATATGTGTTTTTTGAACCTTATACCCTATTGAACATAATGTGATTCTGGAAAATATCCTCTTATTTTCTCTATAATTATGCACAATATTTATTAATGTTATGGTTCACTGTAAAATTCTATTAAGTACCCCTGTTATACCTATTTAGGTTTTGCATAGAATGTAATTTTGTACAGTAGTTATTATATGACATCCTATTTTTTGATAATCATGTTTAGGAAAGTCTAAGATGTCTCTCTCTGGTGTTGGTTAATCTACTCCTGTGTACATATCTTTAATATAAGAGATCCCAATGTCACTTGTGTATGTTTTTAACATGAGTTTGTTTTTAAGCCAGTTTAGCAAAAAAAAGGGTTAATTCGTTTTCCCTTTAAAGGTACCACTCACCTGGTGCTTTAGCCTATGAATAAGCGCCACTAGGGGGCGTGAAACGCGTCAGGCTTGTTTGTCTTGTCCCCTCTGTTCTGTGTTCAGCCACATATGTATATTTTACTATTTTTCCACTAATAAATATTCTTTTATTATATTTTTTGGAGCGCAAGTCTGGTTATTGCAGAGCCTGCCACTCACCTTCCTGTTACTATTGATTGTAAGCGATTTGGAGTTAATCGCTGGCTACGGCACTCTGCCATTAGTCTCTATTGGAGGATTACAGTTGTATTTGCCGGTTCCAGTTCCGGACGCTGCTATACCGCGCACATCTTTCCTGTATGCTGGCAGCACTCAACTCTGTTTTCAGCGCTTGGTAAGCCGTCGGATCTTCCTATGGACCGGACCAATCGAACTGCATATGGATAACCGTTTACAGCTACACATAAAGTGAGTGAATTTACTTTTTGGAGTATATGTGAAGTATATTTGACGTTATTGGTTATCACCTTTATAGGCATTTGGGCTAAAAAACATATCATTTAATATAGTTTATTGAGCCTGTTTAAACTTTTCTTGGTCCGGACACTAAGTTTGCATACCGGCTTTTTATCCATTGAATACTAATTAGCATATCTACCAGAGCGCTAGCTAAGAATACATAATTTTTGAAATATGGCTGACACAGACAGGGAGGGTTTGGGATCTGATTTTAGTGACCGCATACAGGATTGTGATACCAACACTAAGGAAGTAGAGACTGTTGATATGTTTGATATGCATAACAGGGAGGATTTTTTCAATAAAATCTTTTCCAAAGCTGAAAATGACATAGAGGATTCGAGTTTAAAAACCAACTTTAAAGTTTTACAGAATATGCTGATTTCAGATTTGCGCCTAATGTGGGACATTGTGGCATTTAATAAATACTTGGAAGCAGATCGAATCCCAAGGGGACTCAGAATTAAAAAATACCCTTCTTTTGAGTTTGAAGATCCCCCTGATATGGAGGAGTGGAATTTGGCTCTCACAGAGTGTTCATTAAAATTAATCAGGATTCTGATTAGAGTCAAAGAGAAAAAGAGAATGAAGCTCAAAATAAAAGTGGAAAGTATAAAAGAAGATCTAAAACCATTAGAAGTTAGCTCCAAATATTTAGAGCATAAGAAGAAAATGGATGAAAATCTGAAAAAATGTGATCAGGAGAAAGCCCTAAGAAAATGGACTAAATTTGTGCGTGATAAGGAGGATTATGACCAGGACAAAGTGTATAATTGGGCAGAAGTGCGCCAACAACATCGTGAACAAAGAAACAAGTCTTGGAGAAATAAACAACTATCAAAAAATATGCATAAAGAACAAGAAAAAGCACAAGTGAAGCAAGCTCCCAAATCCATTCTTAAAAATAAGAACAAGAATGCCAGGAAGGTGGCATTTAGTGCCTCAGAGGGAGAGTCTACAAATTCAGAAGCAAACACTTCAGCAGTATCCTCAATTTCATCTTTCTGTTCTTCTACAGCTTCATCTTCCTCTCCTGCTTCTTCTCCTCCTTCCTCCCATACTCTTCTATCCTCATGTGCTTTTTTACAGGTGCAGTCGGAGGAAGAATTGGAGGAACAACCGGTGACACGTTTGAAGACAAAGAAAAATGCAGAAAAAGGAAAAAATTTAGAAGGAGATGGCGCAAAGGAAGAAAAAAGAAAGAACAAAACGAAGAAAGGACAGAAATAACAACCTCTATATCATCACAGACGACTTTGGAAGAAGGACTCAGTGTCATTAATATCTCTAAATATGTGCTTAAGGATAGTGAGATTTCAGTACTATTAAAAGGTTTGGGTTTTGCCCCAACTAATAAGCTTTCATGTTTTAATACTCTTTTGGATGTAAACAAATTTATCCGTAAATTATCATTGAAAAGATTTTTTGCCATAACTGACACTGGTAGTGAAAGGGAACCAATTGAGAATGTTACATCCAATGTAAATGAAGTCTGCCCTCATTTACCGTTTGTTGATGCGTGCTCTGTGGCAACTCTTAATGAATTATATAATATGGGAGGCACTGACCATGAGGACCATAAAGAGAAATTGGAAAGACCAAAGAAACATAGATCTAGTTTTTACCCTATAAGTTATAAGGGGTCCCATGGTAAATGCCTACCATAGATTGGTACAGGAAGATATACTAAAGATAGAGGCTGAAATCTCTACAAGCGGCGATGCTGCCACCCATAATCTCAAATTTCAGGAGAGAATTGCTATTAAAACTCTTAGAAGCAATGATGATATAGTCATCAGAGGTTCGGATAAGGGTGGCAGCATCGTTGTTATGGATAAATCATATTATTTTGAAGAAGCATTAAGACAACTCTCAGATAACAGTGTATATCGCTATTACCACATAATCCTTTTCACAACTTCAAAAAAGAGATGGGTAAGTTAGTAGCTGATGGCATAATCCTGGGTATTTTTAATGATGAAGATTTAGATACATTAATTCCAGAACATCCTATCACTCCCTTATTCCATCATGTCCCTAAAATTCACAAAAATAGGGACAGCCCGCCGGGAAGGCCTATTGTTGCGGGCATAGGGTCCTTATTAGAACCCTTGGGTGAGTGGATAGATACAATTTTACAGCCAATAGCACAACGACAACTTAGTTATCTCAGGGACACATCACATTTGTTAACCACACTAAATACAATTCAATGGCAGCCAAAGTACAGTTGGATTACAGCTGACATAGTTTCTCTATATACCTGCATACCCCAACATGCAGGTATAAGAGCAGTCAATTTTTTTCTGAAGAGAGATACGGATTTGAGTGACCATGAAATAAATTACATATGTGAAATTTTACAATTTTTGCTTTCACATAATTATTTCATGTTTAACAAGGAGTACTACTTACAGATCAGAGGGACCGCCATGGGGGCAAAATTTGCCCCAGCATTCGCAAATATTTATGTCTCATGGTGGGAACTAACTTATATGTTTACGGCTACTAATCCCTGGGTCGATGAAGTAGTACTATTTGTACGGTACATTGATGACCTGTTGTTAATTGTCAGAAATGACAAGGAGAATGTAATTTTGGATAATTTTTTGACTTACCTTAGTGACAACCAGATGGGTTTGCAGTTCACAGGTGAACAAAACAGTCAAGAGATTAATTACTTAGATCTAACTCTGAGAATAGTTGACAATCAAATTGTCAGTCAGACTTATAGAAAACCAGTGACGGGCAATACCATCTTGCATGCGGCATCTCAGCATCCAGAACATGTTAAAAAAGCCATACCTAGAGGGCAGTTTATTAGATTACGCAGGAACACCAAAAGTGATTCAATCTATGAGAAGCAGTCTTTAGAGTTAAAAGAAAGGCTAATCAAGAGAGGCTACAATTCAAATAGATTAGAACAATGTAGGCTTGCAGTGAAATCTTATAATAAACCAGCCAATACTGAGATAAAACCTAAAAAAACTACTAATGATACCATTGTATTCACAACTGAATATTCAATGCATTATGATGCGGTAGTAAAAATTCTAAAAAAACATTCACATGTTTTATTAGGGGATGAAGTCCTTAAACCATATGTGAAAATTTTTAGATACATTTCTAAAAAACCTATGACATTAGGGAAGGTTCTTGCACCCAGCATGGTTACTGATGTTAAGAGTGGTCCCTCAGGAGATTGGCTATCGAAGAAGGGCCTCTTTAAATGTGGGAGCTTTAATATCTTTAATATAAGAGATCCCAATGTCACTTGTGTATGTTTTTAACATGAGTTTGTTTTTAAGCCAGTTTAGCACATAAAGGGTTAATTCGTTTTCCATTTAAATAGGTACCACTCACCTGGTGCTTTAGCCTATGAATAAGCGCCACTAGGGGGCGCGAAACGCGTCAGGCTTGTTTGTCTTGTCCCCTCTGTTCTGTGTTCAGCCACATATGTATATTTTACTATTTTTCCACTAATAAATATTCTTTTATTATATTTTTTGGCGCGCAAGTCTGGTTATTGCAGAGCCTGCCACTCACCTTCCTGTTACTATTGATTGTAAGCGATTTGGAGTTAATCGCTGGCTACGGCACTCTGCCATTAGTCTCTATTGGAGGATTACAGTTGTATTTGCCGGTTCCGGTTCCGGACGCTGCTATACCGCGCACATCTTTCCTGTTAATAATATTTAACTATCTGGTGGGGAATAATTGAATTAAAAAAATATATATCTAAATGTGCTCCAGAAATAAAGGGTAAGGAACAATTAAAAATGTCTATGACTATATAAATATAAAGATGTAACTCAAAGTGTGATACACACTTGCGTGGTAAGAAGGCAATCCACTAATTTAAAATAAATAGATTCAATTTATTAATGCAATAAATAGTGAAACCGCTAATACATTTCTATTAGAATAGTATTTAAAACATTGCAATATGTTCACGAAACCAGCTGGTACTAGTATCTAAAAATTGAGAAGCATCAAACATTGAATGACAATTTAAAATAACATTAAAATAACAATTCAGTGACCTATAGTGCTACAAATGTTAGAAAGCTAAACATTAAGTTAATAGACACTAGGTGTCACACTTTGAGTTACATCTTTATATTTATATAGTCATAGACATTTTTAATTGTTCCTTACCCTTTATTTCTGGAGCACATTTAGATATATATTTTTTTAATTCAATTATTCCCCACCAGATAGCCCTTTGGCGCCTTCTCCAACCTTGTTTTTTCTTCTGTTAGAATTGATTGCATGTATTGTGAGGAGTGCAATTAGGAGATAGGCCATTCTGGTTCAGCTTAGTAACAGCTTACACACCCCTTTGACTTTCTAATAATATTTAACTAGTGTTAGCGAGGCGGGAGTGCGGCGGTTTAGGAGTTAATATATTTATTACAGTGGCGGCGATGTCCGGTCGGCAGATTAGGGGTTAAAAAATGTATTTTAGTGTTTGCGATGTGGGGAGGGGACCTCGGTTTATGGGGTTAATAGGTAGTTTATGGGTGTTAGTGTACTTTTTAGTACTTTAGTTAAGAGTTTTATGTTACGGCATTAGCCCATAAAACTCTTAACTACTGACTTGTAAATGCGGTAGGAGTCTTGACAGGAGAGGGTGTACCGCTCACTTTTTCCAAGACTCGTAATACCGGCGTTATGCAAGTCCCATTGAAAAGATAGGATACGCAATTGACGTAAGTGGATTTGCTGTATGCTCGAGTCGCGGAAAAAAAAGTGAGCGGTACACCTGTACCTGCCAGACTCGTAATACCAGCGGGCGTTAAAAAGCAGCGTTGGGACCTCTCAACGCTGCTTTTTAACCCTAACGCAAGACTCGTAATCTAGGCGACAATGTGCTAAGTTTGCTACTTACAAGATGCCACCAGACTTTGGACAGTGAGTGAATGTTGATTCAACGTTCAGTCACTAACTTTTACTTGCCACCTTTAAATTGTCGAGTGAAAATTTTAAGTCCTGTATTTATATATATATAGCTATGATAATTACTTTGTAATGTGCTGTAATTATATTTTTTATCTATCTATATATCTATCTATATTCACACATACGCGCACACACACACACATATCCACTTGGAAATAAACAAAACATTTTTAAATGCTGCACAAATTGCCTACAAAAAACACCTATGCTTTTATATTAGAATTGGGATCTTAGTCACACAATATGGCCATATATTATATTGACTGATTCTAACATTTTAATACTTTGCCTTTATGGGCTGAATCATTCCTGCTGTTTCTCTATATAATGGAATGATACTCCCTGGCTTGATATACATCTCCAATACACTGTCATGAGCTCACCTGAGCTTGGGTGGGGTGCTTTAACCAATGGAAGATGGTCACTCACCTTTTTTAAAGTACAAATCCACAAAGTTTAGTTTAGTGCGCCTTACAAACAGAGTTTCAATGCATCTTTGGGAGTGCAGCCAATGAGACCAAATAGTTGCACAAAACAGGGGGTATTGGCGCACATCCACTTGCCAATAAACAAAACATTTATGATGAGTACACGGGAGCTTGGGTGGGGTTCTTTAACCAGTGGAAGATGGTCAGTCTCCCATTTTTCTTTTTTTTAAATACAAATACACAAAGGTTGCCCTATGGCTACCACAGTTATTGGAAAAAAGGTTGAAAAAGTCACCTTGTGGGAAAAAAATAGCTTTGCAGAGGGCAGCAGGAGGGACTTATGTCAGTAGAAAGAGACATAGAGCCGATTTATTATATGGCGGGCGGATATGATTCACTGTAGTGAATCATGTCGCCAGACATCGATAAATGCAGACAGCATATGTGGTCAGCATTTATCATTGCACAAGCATTTCTGGTGAAATGCTTGTGCAATGACGCCCCCTGTACAGGGGGTGTCAATCATCCCTATCTCATCTGATTGGGATGATTGCAGTCCGCCACTTCAGAGGTGGCGGACGAGTTAAGGAGCAGCGGTCTTACGACCGCTGCTTCTTAACTGCTGATTCCGGTGAGTCGGAAGGCTTGCGTGGAATGAGCAGCATAAGCTGCTTAATAAATCGGCCCCATAAAATAAAAGTATGTTTTAGAGCATGTTTAATTAAAAATCATGAATGTTTTATTCCTTACATGCAGACTAGCATTTCAAGAATGCTACAGTTTACCATCACTTTAAATTGCCTTTTTAGCACATGAACAGTGTTAGGCAGCTTTTACATCATTATGTATTGGAATAAAATGACACAAATGGGGTTATCAAACTTCTAGCCCTTCCTGCAGTGAACCATTAGAGCCATTAGATGGAGCTGTTCAGAATACTAAGTATAGGAGAGGATAGAAAATGGTATACAAAAGTGATAAGGATCACTATGACAAGCCTCTGCTGCTGTCTGATTTATGTTTTAAAAATATTTAACCCCTTAATGACCGAGGACGTGCAGTGTTCTCGGTGTGGAAAGGAGCTGGAAGCGATCCTGCTCGCTTCTTGCTGCTTTCCGGTTATTGCAGTGATACCTCGATATGGAGGCATCCTGCAATAACCATGTATGGCCATCCGATGCAGAGAGAGCCACTCTGTGGCCCTCTCTGCACCGGACATCGATGGCCGGTATCGTTGGTGGATGGGAGCCGACGTGGGAGGTGGGTGGCGGCCATCGATGGGCCCAGTGATGTGGAGGGGGGCGGGATCGTGGGCGGGGATGACCGGGGGCGCGCACGATAGGGAGGGGGTGGGCGCGTGCACGGAGGGAGCGGGTGGGAACCGCTACACTACAGAAAATATGCACCATAGGATTTGGTAATCAGAGTTTATAAAACCTAATAAAAATAAAAATAAAAAGCTAAATCAGGGGGTGTTGGGTTGGTATGTGGGAGGGAAGCTACACTACATAAAAAAAACTGGGAAAAAATAACAAAAACACATTTTTTTCTGCAAACTGGGTACTGGCAGATAGCTGCCAGTACCCAAGATGGCCCCCAAAAAGGCAAAGGGGGATGGTTAGAGAGATGTTTGGGGGGGGATCAGGGAGGTTGGGGGCTAAGGGGGATCCTAAACAGCAGCATATGTAAATATGCTATACATTTTAAAAAAAAAAAAAAACAAAGATTCCCTTTATTTTTGTACTGGCAGACATTCTACTAAAGATGGCGGGGACAATTGTGAGGTGGGGGAGGGAAAGGAGCTGTTTGGGAGGGATCAGGGGGTGTGATGTGTCAGTTGGGAGGCTGATCTCTACACTAAAGCTAAAATTAACCCTGCACGCTCCCTATAAGCTACCTAATTAACCCCTTCACTGCTAGACATAATACACGTGTGATGCGCAGCGGCATTTAGCGGCCTTCTTTTTTTTTCTTTCTTTTTTTTTTTATATATTTTATTTTTCCAACCAACAGCATAACAAAAATTTCTAGTGACAAAGAAGAAGGACACATATGTTTACAAGAACAACACCTATTCCCTTGTCCGTACTAAATGAGTCAAAGGTTTATAATAACATATCTTACAAGCATTTCCACCAAGAAATGCTAAACCCTTACACAATTACTCAATTTGACTTGCCCGAATGGATCGCTTAGTCCTCCATCTTACTATTTACACTCTGAACCCAGCTATACCAAGCATACCCATTCTCCCCTTAAATTTGCTTCCTGGATGAATATTGAGTTTCGAAAATGGGATATAATTAACTTCTGAATATTATTATCGAGTGATCTAATATATTTTTCCCATTTCACAAAGAAATCCTCTATATTAACCTCCATCTCCATTTGTATTTTAGCCATTTCTAAAAATAACTGATGTAATAACCCATTCCTAAATTCTGAGAATCTAGGTTCTTTCTGAGATTGCCAATTTTTCAAGATTATTCTCCTACCTATAAGAATAGCTGTATTTAACAAGAGGGAATTCCCCCCGGCGTCCTCATGCGTTGTTAGAAAAAACACATTCGGCCTAGTTAGATAAATATATGTCTTGAAGGTCTTTGTAGCCCAAAAGGAAATTTTACCCCAAAATCTCTGAATCACTGGGCATGACCAAAACAGATGGACCAAGTCCGCTAGACGAAAATTACATCTCCCACAAGCTAACTTTTCCCCTTCTCTGCTCCAATATGAGCACAGCTTAGGGGTACTATAAAACTGATACAAAATCTTGAATGGCTGTTCTCTATAATATTCCCCCGTCATAGCTTTGGCCGCCCTCCTAATAGAGCTTATCAGTACCTAGGTTTCCATCTCCGGGATACAGATATCACTCCATTTTAAGGTGAGGTACCTAATATTGCTCTGCTCCTGACTACTTAATAGTGAGGCATAGGTGGGAGAGATCGACAGTTTCCCCATTCTAAATGATGCTAAAATATGTTTTAAAGCTTTGTTATGCCATTCTAAATTTACTACTTTCAAGATCTGCTCAGCATAATGGCGGAGTTGCAAATAATCGAAAAAAATCCCAAATTCAGTTTTACATTCATCAAAGGTTTTAACCTTATTTCCCTCTATGTTAATAACCTGGATCATATAGCTAATCCCTGCATCCGTCCAACTCCCAAATCTTAGCGAGTCATACCCTTCCAAGAAATCAGGGTTCCCCCTTATGGTTAAATAGGGAGAAACCCTGAAATTGAAACCTATTCTTGTACAAAATTTCCGCCAGTCTCTGATCGGCTGGTCTATAATTATTAATTGTCTTAGTCCTTTAGGGATCTTAGATAAAGGCATGTGAGCAAGAGCTTTAAGGGAGAATGGCACAACCATCCCCTCTTCAACATTATACAAAGAGAAATTGTCTGTTCCTAAGAACCAGTCTAAAACATACTTCATATTGGCCGCAATATTGTATGCCTCTACATCTGGAATGGCTAGCCCCACCCCCCTTTTTCCTGCATGCATGCGTTTGAACGCTATTCTAGACCTTCATTTTTTCCATATAAATTGTCTTATATATTTATTAATTAATATACAATCTTTCTTTAATAACAGTAATGGCATGGCTTGAAATGTGTATAAAAATTTAGGTAATGAAATCATTTTAATTAGCTGGATCCTACCTGACAGGGATAGGAGTAGGTTCATCCACCTCTCTATATCCTTCCCCAGAGAGCTAATAAGCGGTGGGAAATTTAATTTGTACCAGTTTCTTGGATCTGGTGCAAACTTTAGTCCTAAATACGTAATATACTCCTTTGCTTCTTTAAACAGCGTTACCGGTGAATTCTTATCCCTAATCAACCACAATATTTCAGATTTATCCTTATTTATTCCAAAACCCGTAAATAACTGGAATCTATCCAGAGCACCAATAATCAAAGATAGATTATCTTCTAGATTTTGAGTAAAGATAAGAAGATCATCTGCATATATTGCCTGCTGGATTTTAAAACCGCCTATATCTATTCCCTCCAAATTATCTCGAAAGTATATAGCCAACGGTTCCAGAGACAAATTAAAAAGGAGGGGTGAGATAGGACACCCCTGTCTTGTTCCCCGTTGCAAGACAAATTTATCCGACACCATAGAGTTGACAACTAAAGCAGCTGTGGGTGCAGCATACAGCAGAGAAACAATATTAGCAAAATTACCTTGAATTCCAAACTTCCTTAGAGTAGTAAACATATGGTCCCAGACCAGGGATTTAAAGGCCTTCTGTGTATCTATAGTTATCACCACTGCGTCTTTCGCCTTGAATGAACCCTCTCTAGCTGCCATATCGCAATAATTTATCACTACCTCCAGTTTCCTAATATTTTTCACCAATGTTCTTCCCTTCATAAATCCAGTTTGATCTACATGTATGAGAGAACTAATAGCTACTTGCAATCTATTCGCCAAAATATATGTCAACATCTTGTAGTCCACATTCAACAATGAAATGGGACTATACGATTCCATCAGACTTAGATCTTTCCCTTGTTTCGGAAGCAGGACTACCCTAGATTCATTGAAATATTTAGAGGGGAACTTCCCCTCAATATGAAATGAATTATATACCCCGTTTATTGTCGGAATTATTTTATCCTCCAGAATCTTATATAGTTCTCCTGGGATATCATCCGGTCCAGGGGCCTTATTAAGCTTCAAATTTTTCATCGCCTTTTGAATTTCCTCGTTAGTAATCCGGGCATTTAACCTTTCCAAGTCTTCCTTCACTACCTGGGGTACTCTAATACTCTCCCAAAATATTTCCTTTTCCTGTTGATCTACCTCCCTCTCCCCGTATAGCTTTTTGAAATACTGCTGAAATTCCTGGATAATTTCTAACAGGTGACTAGGTGTCCTATCCCTTGTTTTAATCACTGTTATGGGTTTGCTTCCCTTTTGAGCCCTTACCAAGTTGGCCAAATACTTCCCCGTTTTGTTACCGTACAACATAAATTTGCTGTTTCGTTTAATTTCAGATTGTGTTTCCTTTAATATACACGAAGCATCCCTCTGTTTCTTAGCGTCTAAATATTGCTTCCAATTCTCATTACTATTATTTTGCAGGTACTTTTGATATCTATTAACTATTTGATTTGTAAGTTGCATCCAATGCTTGTTATTTACTTTCTTTGTTTTAACCAGAAACGCCAAAATTTCACCCCGAATCACTGCCTTAAAGGCCTGCCAAAATAGCTCCTTATTCTCGACTGAGTCTTTATTATTGACAACGTACTCATCCCATTTGCTATGCAAGAAATTTCTAAATCTCAGATTTGTATACAAATATTTCGGAAAGAAGAACTTGTTACTTGGTGAGGCATTGTGGTTAACTATTAAGTTTAACAGTATTGGTGCATGATCAGACACTGTGATTGGGGTAATTGTTGTCTTTTGGACTATGGAAAATAGGTTTTTACTAATTAAAAACATATCGATGCGCGAGAGGGACTTGTGGGCATTAGACAAACAAGTATATTCTTTGCTATCCGGAAAGTTATTTCTCCAAATATCTAGTAAATCTAAATCATAGCAGAATTTTTTAAACATTCTGAAGTCCCTATTTTCCAATTGCTTCCTCTCCCCAGTTCTTTTCCTATCCAAAAGATCGGATGCCACCATATTTAAATCTCCCCCTACTACAATATTCTGTCCTAACCCAGCCAATTTAGTTTGCAATAGAGTCCAAAAGGGACTTTTCTTTTCATTTGGGCCATATACATTACACAGTGTTATCATTTTCTTCCAAGTTCCACCTCCAAAATAATGAACCTACCCTGAGGGTCTATTTTTCTTTGAATCTGGTATTGTATATTTTTCCTAAACAATATAGCCACTCCCTTCTTCCTATGAATACCCGGGGCACACACTACCTCCCCCACCCACCCCCATTTTAATTTCTGACTCTCTATACCGTCCATATGTGTTTCCTGTAGGAGACCTATATCTACCTTTAATCTATTCAGATGTTGTAAAACCGTCTTCCTTTTAATTGGTGAGGTAAAACCCCCCACATTCCACGAGCCTATATTATATTTCCCAGTCATTAATACTTATAGAATGGAGATGGAGTGGTAGGGAGAGGGGAGGAAGAAGAGGGAGAGAAAGAAAAAAAAAGGACACCCACACACACCCCATACCAGGTCAAGCAACCACACATCACCCCCCAACCCACCCATCCCCCTCTAAAAATTCCAGGTTCTTGCTCTCTAGCTGTACTTAACATCCATGTATTGCCACCTATCTTCTAGCCGCCCCTACCCTTTAATTTCTTCCTTAAGGAACTTTTCTGCTTCTAGGGGGCTATCAAAAGTTTTAAACCCCTCCTGAGTTTTGATGCTAATTTTAGCTGGATATAAAAGCCTAACTGATCTACCTTCCTTTATTAGGCGAGAGCAAAGAGGTGCGCACAATTTCCTTCTGTTGGAAGTCTCAAACGAGAAGTCTTGAAATATGAGAAATTTCTTATTTTGATAAAGGGCATTCTTTTGGCTTTCAGAATATTTGCCTTATCTTGGTAGTTTAAATACTTAATAATTATGGGTCTGGGTCTATCCCTACCCTCCTCCTGATTTCTGAGTACCCCAATCCTATGTGCCCGTTCAACTAAGAGAGCCTGTTTTGCCTCTGGAATTTGCAAAATTGTAGGTAACTGAACTGCTGCAAAATGTAACAACTCCTTCTCTAGAAGGGTTTCAGATATTCCGATAATTCTCAAGTTATTTCTCCTTGATCTATTTTCAAGGTCCTCCACTTTCTCACTTAAAATTTTTACTTGTTTTCGTATTCCTACTAGCTCTTTATCTTTCTCAATGTCCCTATCCTCTAGGTCTGAGATACACTGTTCTACTAGGCCCAGCCTGGCCGATATTTGTTTTGTTTCCTGCGATATTACCTCTACAGTGTTCTGTATCGCCTCAAATTTGGGCATAAAAAGTGCGCTCATCTGTTTCAGCAATTCAGTATTCGTTATAAGATCTGCCCCCGCCTCCTGCGAGGTCTCTGCGCTTAATTCTGTACTCCGTCTGGGTTGCTTTTTTTCCTGTTGTCTCCTCCCTGCCATATTTGCTGTTTTAATACCAGAGGTTGAGAGGATAAATTTATCCATAAGAGGCACACTGCTAATAATTCTGCTTTCCCTCAATGGGCTTCTTATTTCCTTTACCTTACTCCTGTCGCTCTTCCCCCATGTCTCTTAATCCGCAACCTACTTCGGCACCTCTACTACCCCCTCATCTTCAGCCTCAGTGTTACTTTATGTGTTGTATTTCAAAATCAATTATACTAAGTGAACGATACCCCCGTAGTGAGCTATATAAACCGATTAACATATACACAATTCGGTACTCAATTTACCCCACTGTACTACTTTCATAAACAAGATACATTATTTGCATAGGGCAATACTCTAAACAGATGTGGGGGAAAAGAAATAAAAAAGAATAAATAAAAATAAAATACAGAAGAGCAAAAACATAAAAATTCTTCAATCCGTGCACAAAAGAGACTATTTAAGAAATATGATATTTAATTGAATCCAGTAGCGAACCCAGGCTCAAATGTCCCAATGTTCCCATTTGTATATAAATGTTCTTTTTCCATGAATCTTTATTCTAAGAGTTCAGGAGGGCTCATTCTCCATGTCCTAGATGTTAATCCTTTTCTGCTCCAGAACTTCTATTGGGACACATAAGAAAGGGATGCCACATGTGTGTATCCATAAAAACAAACGTGTGGAAAACAAAAAGTCATGCAGGGTACTCACATGTTCCAGCGGCACCCAAGTGTGCCTATAGTTGCGGGCTGAACCTTTAGCAGCAGTTTAGCATGCTGACCCCTTCCAGAGATTGGTGACGTTCCTCCGATAATAGCGGTGGCGGGGAGGGGGGGAGAGAAAAGAGGGAAAAGAAAAACAAGAAAACAAAACCCTGTGTGAATCCACTAGGAGCAATTGTAAAATCAAATACAGATAACTGCAGGGTACTCACAAAGACAGCGGCACTCTGTTGTGCCAGGTGTTGCAAGCTAGTCCTTTTACAGCAGTCTAGCACGCTGACCTCATCCGCAGAAAATCAGTGTTCCTCCAGTACATCAAGGAGATAAGGAGAGAAAAAAAACAAAACAAAGAGACCGCACATGTGTGACTCTATCATAGAAAGTAAATAAATCACTATATAATCTTCTGAGTGGTACTCACAAACGCAGCAGCACTCCAATGTGCCTTTATTAGCAGGCTGAACCTTATACAGCAGTCCAGCACGCTGATTTCTGTAGAAGTGACGTATATATTCCTCCAATATGCCTTGTAATCTATGAAGTACTGCTTGGCCTTGAATTATTTACACTTAGACCAGCTTAGTAAGCACTTATTAATTGTAACTTATGGGTGATGGGGGGGACGGGACAACCCTTGCAGTACCACAGCCCTAAACTCGTGGGGCAACTACAGCCATTGATATACTATATGGCTCTGGTCCTATCAGAACACCCTGTTGGTGGCTATCTCATGGCACAGATTGTGTATAATGAGGAGAGAAACGGCTAACCAAACACACTACCCCCAGGAGACAAGCCGGTGAATCCTTGGGAGGAAACAACTGTTCACCGCTGCCTGTCAGAAGGGGGAAACACATCCACAATAAAGGTGCCCACAACCTTATTTTACCTCCTAGCCGCCTCTCCTCACCATCACCTCCTGCCTAACGAGAGATCTGAGCTGCTTGCGGGGAACAGGAAATGAGACTGTCCGCTCGTCGGCTGTGGATTCCGACCTCTGCTTTCCGTCCCCTCAATTCTGTTCTCCCATCCTTGGTCTCTTCCGCGGTTTTGGCTAACAGCGTTCTCCCATGTATTCCTCTCCCTGGCGCTCGACACGTGCGCCTACGTCAAGCACACTGCCACAGATCCTAGGACCGCCCCCTGCTCCTAGCGGCCTATTAATTACCAAAAAGCAACGCCAAAGACATATATGTCTGCTATTTCTGAACAAAGGGGATCCCAGAGAAGCATTTACATACATTTGTGACATAATTACTCAAGCTGCTTGTAAATGATTTCAGTGAGAAACCTAAAATTGTGAAAAATTGAACGTTTTTTTTTTTATTTGATCGCATCTGGCGGTGAAATGGTGGCATGAAATGGGCCTAGATCAATACTTTGGGTTGTCTACTACACTACACTAAAGCTAAAATAAACCCTAGAAGCTCCCTACATGCTCCCTAATTAACCCCTTCACTGCTGGGCATAATACACGTGTGGTGCGCAGTGGCATTTAGCGCCCTTCTAATTACCAAAAAGCAACAACAAAAGCCATACATGTCTGCTATTTCTGAACAAAGGGGATCCCAGAGAAGAATTTACAACCATTTATGCCATAATTGCACAAGTTGTTTGTAAATAATTTCAGTGAAAAACCTAAAGTTTGTGAAAAAAATTGTGAAAAAGTGAACGATTTTCTTTATTTGAATTTGGCGGTGAAATGGTGGGAGGAAATATACCAAAATGGGCCTAGATCAATACTTTGGGGTGTCTTCTAAAAAAAAATATATACATGTCAAGGGACATTCAGGGATTCCTGAAAGATATCAGTGTTCCAATGTAACTAGCGCTAATTTTGAAAAAAAGGGGTTTGGAAATAGCAAAGTGCTACTTGTATTTATGGCCCTATAACTTGCAAAAAAAGCAAAGAACCTGTAAACATTGGGTATTTCTAAACTCAGGACAAAATTTAGAAACTATTTAGCATGGGTGTTTTTTGGTGGCTGTAGATGTGTAACAGATTTTGGGGGTCAAAGTTAGAAAAAGTGTGTTTTTTTCCATTTTTTCCTCATATTATATAATTTTTTTATAGTAAATTATAAGATATGATGAAAATAATGTTATCTTTAGAAAGTCCACTTAATAGCGAGAAAAACGGTATATAATATGTGTGGGTACAGTAAATGAGTAAGAGGAAAATTACAGCTAAACACAAACACCGCAGAAATGTAAAAATAGCCTTGGTCCCAAACGGACAGAAAATGGAAAAGTGCTGCGGTCATTAAGGGGTTAATTGCCTAAAAATATTATTATCAAATGAAATAAGGGAATGAAAACATAAAATTATGATAACGTTACCTAGAGTCTTATCCCTCCACCCATATTGTTCTGACATAGGCTATGGAAAATATAAGGTATATTCCAGTGTAAAAATAGAATGCTTCAATTAGAATTTTTTTTTAATTTAAATCATTTTAATGACCCCAATTTTAATGCATAATAGGTTACCACAGTTTGTTTTTGCTTACTATATAATAGGAATGGTTTGTTTAGTGGTGGCTGTACAAGGGCAATTAGGTTGCTCCCTTTTGTTCTGAGGGGAAGAGAGAAAATATCACATATTCACCACTGTTTATTCTGATTTAGCCAAATCTACAGACTGCCTAGCCACACCCCTAACTACCCAGTAATGCCCTTGGACAGGCCATCTTTGCTCACAAAACACCTTTTTTCCCTGCATACACTTATGCTGAACATCAGTTCTTAAAATACACAAGTGCTTTGATCTACCTTGTTTGAATATTACAAAAACAAATTTAAAACTAAACTGGACTTTGTAAAAAACAAAACAACAAAATGAAAATGTCAAAATATTTCAAAATTCAAAAAGAGAAAAAAAAGAGTTTGCGTTTTTTTTTTAAAGGACTTTATTTATTTACTGATTGATCAATTGATTGTTTTATGTTTTACTAATGACAAACTAAGGACAAAAGCCAAATACATGTAAGTACAGGTAAAATATTAGTAGGATTTAATAGTAATTAATCATAGAATTTACTGCTCCTTCCTTCATCTGTTTTCATACCCAGTTGTGTCATAAACTGAGAAGCCACTGCCCTGCCATGGATGAAATCCAGAAAAGCAGCAACTTCCTCCTATTGAGTTTGGAAAAAGGAAAAACAATTATTTTAGTAAAATGTGTTTACTTTTGTGTCCGTTTTATTCAGTATCATGTTAGTTAATTATTTCAGATTTAAAACGAAAATAATAAAAGCATTCTATATAGTAGGTGTAGCATGAGAGAAGGTAGAGAGAGGAGGTCATAGGTCGATCATTTAGAGTAATATCTGTATAATTTATTAGTGTAAGTATTGTGAATTTGATTCATTAGCTTATAGAAAGCAAGTGTGCACCTAACAAAGAGGAATGGCAGATGATTATTTCAGAAGGATGCAACTTATTCTGGCACTGGCATTCATGATGGATTGGAGAGGGGACAAATGGGTGCTGGGAAGGCTCCTATGAAGAATGTTGCTGTAAACAATACAAGGTAGTATAAATGAGTGAAAACAGCACAATCCAATGAGTTCTTGGAAATAATGAGTCAAATCTGACTTAGAGACTGAGGACCTGGGTAGAAGTGGTGATTACTGAGTATTCTACGAGTGAGAATTCAGGTGTGAGAAGTAAAAAAGGGGAAGCTGAGATATCAATCTGTAAGTAGTGTGAACATTTTTAGAAGGATATTGCAGAAAGATACGGCTAGATTACGAGTTTTTGTCGGTAAGGCTTGCGGTGCTAACAAGAATTTTTTTCTCACCGCTCACTTAAGACAACGCTGGTATTACAGGTTTTTTTCAACCCGGCGTTAGCCGCAAAAAAGTGTGCAGAGAGCAAAATTTAGCTCCACATCTCACCTCAATACCAGCGCGGTGAGCTGGCTAAATGTGCTTGTGCACGATTTCCCCATAGGAATCAATGGGGCTGAGCCGGCTGAAAAAAAACCTAACACCTGCAAAAAAGCAGTATTCAGCTCCTAACACAGGCCCATTGATTCCTATGGGGAAATAAAAGTTATGTCTACACCTAACACCCTAACATGAACCCCGAGTCTAAACACCCCTAATCTTACACTTATTAACCCCTAATCTGCCGCCCCCGACATCGCCGACACCTACATTATATTAGTAACCCCTAATCTGCCGATCCGGACACCGCCGCCAACTACATAATACTTATTAACCCCTAATCTGCTGCCCCAACATCGCTGACATCTACTTTTCATATATTAACCCCTACTCTGCCGCCCCCAATGTCGCCGCCACCTAACTACACTTATTAACCCCTAATCTGCTGCCGCCAATGTCGCCGCCACTATAATAAACATATTAACCCCTAAACCTAAGTCTAACGCTAACCCTAACCCCCCCTAACTTAAATATAATTTAAATTAATCTAAATAAAATAACTACAAATAACTAAATTATTCCTATTTAAAATGAAAAACTTACCAATAAAATAAACCCTAAGCTAGCTACAATATAACTAATAGTTACATTGTAGCTATCTCAGGGTTTATTTTTATTTTACAGGCAACTTTGTATTTATTTTAACTAGGTACAATAGTTATTAAATAGTTATTAACTATTTAATAACTTCCTAGTTAAAATAAATACAAAAGTACCTGTAAAATAAAACCTAACCTAAGTTACAATTACACCTAACACTACACTATAATTAAATTAATTAACTAAACTAACTAAATTAAATAAACTAAAGAACGAAAAAAACAAACACTAAATTACAGAAAAAAATAAAATAATTACAAGAATTTTAAACTAATTACACCTAATCTAATCCCCCTAATAAAATAAAAAAGCCCCCCAAAATAATAAAAATCCCTACCCTATACTAAATTACAAATAGCCCTTAAAAGGGCTTTTTGCAGGGCATTGCCCCAAAGTAATCAGCTCTATTTCCTGTAAAAAAAAATACAATCCCCCCCAACATTACAACCCACCACCCACACATCCAACCCTACTCTAAAACCCACCCAATCCCCCCTTAATAAAACCTAACACTAACCCCTTGAAGATCAGCCTACCTAGAGACGTCTTCACCCAGCCAGGCACAAGTGGTCCTCCAGAGGGGCAGAAGTCTTCATCCGATCCGGGCAGAAGAGGACCTCCAGATGGGCAGAAGTCTTCATCCAGGCGGCATCTTCTATCTTCATCCATCCAGAGCATAGTGGGTCCATCTTGAAGCCAGCCAACGCGGAGCATCCATCCAGACCGACGACTATCCGATGAATGACGGTTCCTTTAAATGACGTCATCCAAGATGGCGTCCCTTGAATTCCGATTGGCTGATAGGGTTCTATCAGCCAATCGGAATTAAGGTAGGAAAAATCCTATTGGCTGATGCATCAGCCAATAGAATGCCAGCTCAATCCTATTGGCTGATTGCATCAGCCAATAGGATTTTTCCTACCTTAATTCCGATTGGCTGATAGAACCCTATCAGCCAATCGGAATTCAAGGGACGCCATCTTGGATGACGTAATTTAAAGGAACCGTCATTCTTCGGCTAGTTGTCGGTCTGGATGGATGCTCTGCTTCGGCTGGCTTCAAGATGGACCCGCTCCGCTCTGGATGGATGAAGATAGAAGATGCTGCCTGGATGAAGACTTCTGCCCGTCTGGAGGTCCTCTTCTGCTCGGATCGGATGAAGACTTCTGCCCCTCTGGAGGACCAATTGTGCCCGGCTGGGTGAAGACGTCTCAAGGTAGGCTGATCTTCAAGGGGTTAGTGTTAGGTTCTATTAAGTGGGGATTGGGTGGGTTTTAGAGTAGGGTTGGGTGTGTGGGTGGTGGGTTGTAATGTTGGGTGGTATTGTATTTTTTTTTTTAAAGGTAATAGAGCTGATTACTTTGGGACAATGCCCTGCAAATAGCCCTTTTAAGGGCTATTTGTAATTTAGTATAGGGTAGGGATTTTTATTATTTTGGGGGGGCTTTTTTATTTTATTAGGGGGATTAGATGTAATTAGTTTAAAATTTTTGTAATTATTTTATTTTTTTCTGTAATTTAGTGTGTGTTTTTTTCCATACTTTAGTTTATTTAATTTTATTGCAATTAATTGTAGTTAGTTTATGTAATTAATTTAATTATAGTGTAGTGTTAGGTGTAATTGTAACTTAGGTTAGGTTTTAGTTTACAGGTATATTTGTATTTATTTTAGCTAGGTAGTTATTAAATAATTAATAACTATTTAGTAACTATTCTACCTAGTTAAAATAAATACAAAGTTGCCTGTAAAATAAAAATAAACCCTAAGCTAGCTACAATGTTACTATTAGTTATATTGTAGCTAGCTTAGGGTTTATATATGTAAGTATTTAGTTTTAAATAGGAATAATTTAGTTAATTGTAGTAATTTTATTTTATTTAAATTATATTTAAGTTAGGGGGGTGTTAGGGCTAGACTTAGATTTAGGGGTTAATAAATTTAATATAGTGGCGGCGACGTTGGGGGCGGCAGATTAGGGGTTAATAAATGTAGGTAGGTGGCGGCGATGTTAGGGACGGCAGATTAGGGGTTAATATTTAACTAGTGTTTGTGATGCGGGAGTGCGGCGGTTTAGGGGTTAATATATTTATTTAAGTGGTGGCGATGTCCGGTCGGCAGATTAGGGGTTAAAATTTTTATTTAAGTGTTTGCAATGTGGGGGGGGGGGGCTCGGTTTAGGGGTTAATACGTAGTTTATGGGTGTTAGTGTACTTTTTAGCACTTTAGTTAAGAGTTTTATGTTACGGCGTTAGCCCATAAAACTCTTAACTACTGACTTTTAAATGCGGTAGGAGTCTTGACAGGAGAGGGTGTACCGCTCACTTTGTCCAAGACTCGTAATACCGGCATTAGGGAAATCCCATTGAAAAGATAGGATACACAATTGACATAAGGGGATTTGCGGTATGCTCGAGTCGCGGACAAAAAGTGAGCGGTACACCTGTACCTGCAGGACTCGTAATACCAGGGGGCGTTAAAAAGCAGCGTTGGGACCTCTCAACGCTGCTTTTTAAGGCTAACGCAAGACTCGTAATCTAGGTGATAGTTTGTTAAAGGAATAAGGAGAGTGTGATGTCTGGGGAGTAGTGATAGATTTAGGTGTCATCCACATACAGTAGTTCTGGTATTAGAATCAAGAGGAACTTTAATGATTGCCAATAAAATGTGTAGATAGAGAAAAGCAGGGGACTCAAGTCTGACCTTTTTCATAATCCCACAGATATCTGTATGGTAGAACAGACTATGCGCTATTGAAGGAGACCCTGTATGAATTGATGGATAGCCATGACTTGTTCAAATTGTATTTTATTCACTCTCGAGAAAGGTGATTTGTCCACTGAAACCGGTTGAGTGTTTTTATTGTATTCAGCAATTTTGCGAATTTTTTATTAAACTGGAAGTCTTTTTACATGAAGAAGATTCCAGCTGTCTTTTAATAAAGGTGCATTTTCTACACACCTGCTTGTGAGTATTTTCCATTTAGTGTGTCCCCTTGGTCAATTGTACTGCACTATGTTGGTTGTTTCTCATCTTAGGTATTGCTGATTGAGGATACCCAGGATCTATTTTACAGAAGAAGTTTGCTTACTATCACCTAGATTATGAGTTTTGCACACAGGGTGCAAAACGAACGCCAAAAGAATTGCGTTATTTCACTCTCCATATCGCTGCCATTACGAGTTGCTGAAAAGCCTCCTTGTGCTTGCAATATGGTGGCGTTAAGCTCCATACCGCACAAAATCCAAGGGCTGCTTTGACGTGCTCATGCACGCTTTCCCTCATAGACATCAATGGGGAGAGAGTGTTATAAAAAAAAACTAACACCTGATGTGCGGAATGAAGAATCTCCGTAACGCAACCCCATTGATGTGAATAGGATTTCAGAAGCTCTCATCCTATTGGCTGATTTGAATTTGAAGGATCAAATTAGCCAATAGGAATGCAAGGTACGCCATTTTGAAACGGCTACCTTACATTCAACTTCAGTGTACGGCGGTGACCGTATGAAGCGGATGCTCCCTGCAGAATGTCTTCGGCTTCCAGGATGGCTCCACTCCTCCGGAATGAAGATTGCAGATGCCCCCGGGATGGATGAAGATATCGCCACCTGTATGGAGATGGATGTCCGGACTTCAGGAACCATGAGTAGATATTCTGGGGTTAGTGTTAGGATTTTTTTTTTTGGGGGGTGTTTTTTTTTTAGATTAGGGCTTTGGGCTTTTTTTAAAAGAGCTGAATACCCTTTTTAGAGCAATGAAAAAGAGGTGAATGCCCTTTTAAGGGAAATGCCCATACAAATGCCCCTTTAGGAGCAATGGGTAGCTTAGGTTTTGTAATGCACTGGATATTGTATCCTATTTGTCCATATTAGGACCACAACTGCTGATTCCTGTTTAATATAATGGATTGTATCACTTGGCAAAAGATTAATCTTTAAGAAATTAATCGGTTTTGCCTGTAGTGAATTTGATACAGATGTAACCAGTGGTTACATATGACAGTAGACAGTATAGCAACGAAGTATAAACTTGTTACTAAGTGGTTTGAACGTTATAGTGAGATCATCAGAGTGAAGTAATACTGCAGTGGAGGGTACCAGATCAGTATTCCAGATCAATACACTGGTAAGCAGCATGCATTGATAAGTGACAGTTTAGATCAATGATTCCTCCTGTAGTTCAGTTTACAGTACTGACTGATTAGTGTAGGAGTGTGCGAGTAGAAGAAATAATAATGAGGTACTTGGTGCGGTTCAGGCAAAGTCGATTCTTCCGTTACAGCACTAACTGTTAAAGGAGAAAGGAGGAGGAGTTTTACTCAGTTGCGTGGAGCGGTGTCGGGCAATGAATTCTCAGCAGTCCCGTATCAGCACTGGCTAGTTGTTCAAATAGGAGGAGATTTACTCCGTTACACAGAGAGGAGATTGACTAAAGTTTGTAAGGTAGCGGAAGTGTTTAGCAAGTAATCAATCTGGGAAGATCGCTTATCTGCGACAGGAGTACTTCTTCATTTGCGGGATGTGGATGCCAGTGGGTTGTACTGTTCCAGGGATACGAGTGACTGGCACAAAATGGATAGATTCCTGCATAGCCAGCAGAGGAAGTAGAAGAGGATGATCTGCTTGTTGTTACAGGTAATTTCCAAGTAGAAATTCACTTAAATAATGGACAAATAGATAGTCCATGGCTCAGCTGCTTGTTGCTAACAAAATCACTAAGCACCTGTGAACGTCAGCATGCAGGATATGAAGAAAGTGTGGGATGGGCTAGTGGATAGTATACATCAGAAAGAGGTATGAACAGGAGAAACAAGAGGTCCTGACATGACCCCCTCTTCAAGCAAGCCATTCCACGGCTTGTAATCGAGGCCATGAAGGATAATGCCTATGTAAGAGCGAGATGAGTCTCGGGGCATTGATGTGAGTATACGGCTCCCAAGTGTCATCCTGAGGGGAATAACCCTTCCACCAGACCAGATACTGTAAGTCGCCCTTGTAAAATCTGGAATCAAGTAGGTCTTGTACTTCGTAAACATCAGAGTCCAGAACTGCAGGAGCGGGAGGCAGTACTGTGGTAGAGGATCTTCTTGATTCCGCTGGTTTTAGCAAGGAGACATGAAAAGTAGGTTGTATTTTAAGAGATGGAGGTAACTGTAAGGTGACTGCATTAGGATTGATTATCCGTGTGATAGGGAAAGGTCCAATAAACAACCCTGCCAATTTCTTGCTAGGTACTTGAATTTTCAGATTCTTCGTTGATAACCAAACTAGATCTCTGATTGAGTACTGCGGGGGGGACCTTCTTCGTAGGTCATAGTTTTCTTCTAGTTGGCTTGAGCTAGTTGTATATTCTGTTTCAGTGACTTGTGGTTTTCGGAGGGATTGCAGGTCAGGTCATCTATACTAGGGCACGGAGAACCTTCTATGGAATGTAGAGAAAATTTGGGATGATATGCAAAGTTGGCATAGAATGGTGTCATATTAGTAGAGGAGTTTAAAGTGTTATTATAGGCGAATTCCGCCATAGAGAGATAAGTCATCAAATCCGTTTGTTAATAGGCACAATAACATCTGAGATATTGCTCAAGCCATTGGTTCAGGCATTCCATCTGTCCGTTAGTCTGCGGATGATAGGAGGTAGTGAGTCGATGGTACAATTGTAAGGTTTTACATAGATTCTTCAAAAAATGGGAGGTGAACTTACTACCTCTATCTGTGGTGAGTATGCTTGGAATGCCATGATATTTTACAACATTGTCCAGAAAAAGCTGAGCGGTCTGAGCTGATGTTGGGAGTTTATGGAATGGAATGAAGTGTGCCATTTTAGTCAATAGGTCTGTGACTACTAAAATTGTATTTTTTTCCTGAAGACAAAGGGAGATCAATAATAAAGTCCATTCCTAGGTGGCACCAGGGTCGCTCGGGTGATTGGATGGGCATGAGTAAGCCGTAAGGAGGTTTTTTTCTCTGGTTTTGATGTTATACAGATGGTACACCCATGAACGTAGTCTTGTATAGATTGGCTCATCTTGGGCCACCAGTATTCCCTTTGAATGAGTTCCTTGGTTCTTTTCATTCCTGGATGGCCGGATAGGGGGGGATCATGGTAATGATGTAAGAGAGCCTCTCTGAGTGTTTCTGGTATATAAAGTCTTGTTCAGTAGTAGTATAATTTTATTTTCTCAAGGTTTAGAAGTGGTAGTTGTTTATCACCCAGTAAAGCTGTTTGTAACCGGTTATTGAATTCTGGCATTAGGCCAAAGAACTTCTCCTGACGAATGATGCTGCCAGGTAGGTTGTTAGATGAAGGTTTCAGGTCCTTACGTGAGAGGGCATCAGCCTTACCATTTTCGGAACCAGGTCTGTAAATGATTTGGTAATTGAACCTACTGAAATAGAGACTCCAGCATACTTGTCTTGAAGATAGTGTTTTATTCTTCTGAAGATATTCCAGGTTTTTGTGGTCGGTATAAATGATGATAGGCAATATAGTACCTTCTAACAAGTGTCTCCAATGTTCGAAAGACCGTTTGATTACCAGTAATTCTTTCTCTCCGATGGAATAGTTGATTTCAGGTGAAGTCACTTAGAAATGTATGCTACAGGATGGATGGGTTCGTTGAAACTTGACCTCTGTGACAATACAGCTCCTAAAGCAAAATCTGAGGAGTCCACTTTCAATATGTACTGTAGTGCGGGATATGGAAAACGGAGTATTGGTGCAGTAGTAAAACACTGTTTTAAGTAGTTAAATGCTTCAGAAGTTTCTGTACTCCATCTGAAAGGTGTGTTGGTACTAGTTAATCGGGTAAGGGGTTTTGCGATCTTTGAGAAATCTTTAACCCCTTAATGACCGGACCATTTTTCAATTTTCTTACCCTTAATGACAATGGCTATTTTTACATTTCTGCAGTGTTTGTGTTTAGCTGTAATTTCCCTCTTACTCATTTACTGTACCCACACATATTATAACATAATTTATGCTTACCTGATAAATTCCTTTCTTCTGTTGTGTGATCAGTCCACGGGTCATCATTACTTCTGGGATATAACTCCTCCCCAACAGGAAATGCAAGAGGATTCACCCAGCAGAGCTGCATATAGCTCCTCCCCTCTACGTCAGTCCCAGTCATTCGACCAAGAATCAACGAGAAAGGAGTAACCAAGGGTGAAGTGGTGACTGGAGTATAATTTAAAAGATATTTAGCTGCCTTAAAAAAGGGCGGGCCGTGGACTGATCACACAACAGAAGAAAGGAATTTATCAGGTAAGCATAAATTATGTTTTCTTCTGTTATGTGTGATCAGTCCACGGGTCATCATTACTTCTGGGATACCAATACCAAAGCAAAAGTACACGGATGACGGGAGGGATAGGCAGGCTCATTATACAGAAGGAACCACTGCCTGAAGAACCTTTCTCCCAAAAATAGCCTCCGAAGAAGCAAAAGTGTCAAATTTGTAAAATTTGGAAAAAGTATGAAGCGAAGACCAAGTTGCAGCCTTGCAAATCTGTTCAACAGAGGCCTCATTCTTAAAGGCCCAAGTGGAAGCCACAGCTCTAGTGGAGTGAGCTGTAATTCTTTCAGGAGGCTGCTGTCCAGCAGTCTCATAGGCTAAACGTATTATGCTACGAAGCCAAAAAGAGAGAGAGGTAGCAGAAGCTTTTTGACCTCTCCTCTGTCCAGAATAAACGACAAACAGGGAAGAAGTTTGGCGAAAATCTTTAGTTGCCTGCAAGTAGAACTTGAGGGCACGAACTACATCCAGATTGTGTAGAAGACGTTCCTTCTTTGAAGAAGGATTTGGACACAAGGATGGAACAACGATCTCTTGATTGATATTCCTGTTAGTGACTACCTTAGGTAAGAACCCAGGTTTAGTACGCAGAACTACCTTGTCTGAGTGAAAAATCAGATAAGGAGAATCACAATGTAAGGCTGATAACTCAGAGACTCTTCGAGCCGAGGCAATAGCCATTAAAAACAGAACTTTCCAAGATAACAATTTTATATCAATGGAATGAAGGGGTTCAAACGGAACACCCTGTAAAACGTTAAGAACTAAGTTTAAACTCCATGGCGGAGCAACAGCTTTAAACACAGGCTTGATCCTAGCTAAAGCCTGACAAAAAGCCTGGACGTCTGGATTTTCTGACAGACGCCTGTGTAACAAGATGGACAGAGCTGAAATCTGTCCCTTTAATGAACTAGCTGATAAACCCTTTTCTAAACCTTCTTGTAGAAAGGACAATATCCTAGGGATCCTAACCTTACTCCAGGAGTAACCTTTGGATTCGCACCAGTATAGGTATTTACGCCATATTTTATGGTAAATCCTTCTGGTAACAGGCTTCCTAGCCTGTATCAGGGTATCAATAACCGACTCAGAAAAACCACGTTTTGATAAAATCAAGCGTTCAATTTCCAAGCAGTCAGCTTCAGAGAAGTTAGATTTTGATGTTTGAATGGACCCTGTATCAGAAGGTCCTGTCTTAGAGGTAGAGACCAAGGCGGACAGGATGACATGTCCACTAGATCTGCATACCAAGTCCTGCGTGGCCATGCAGGCGCTATTAGAATCACTGATGCTCTCTCCTGTTTGATTTTGGCAATCAATCGAGGAAGCAGCGGGAAGGGTGGAAACACATAAGCCATCCCGAAGTTCCAAGGTGCTGTCAAAGCATCTATCAGAACCGCTCCCGGATCCCTGGATCTGGACCCGTAGTGAGGAAGTTTGGCGTTCTGGCGAGACGCCATGAGATCTATCTCTGGTTTGCCCCAACGTCGAAGTATTTGGGCAAAGACCTCCGGATGAAGTTCCCACTCCCCCGGATGAAAAGTCTGGCGACTCAAGAAATCCGCCTCCCAGTTCTCCACTCCCGGGATGTGGATTGCTGACAGGTGGCAAGAGTGAGACTCTGCCCAGCGAATTATCTTTGATACTTCCATCATTGCTAGGGAGCTTCTTGTCCCTCCCTGATGGTTGATGTAAGCTACAGTCGTGATGTTGTCCGACTGAAACCTGATGAACCCCCGAGTTGTTAATTGGGGCCAAGCCAGAAGGGCATTGAGAACTGCTCTCAATTCCAGAATGTTTATTGGAAGGAGACTCTCCTCCTGGTTCCATAGTCCCTGAGCCTTCAGAGAATTCCAGACAGCGCCCCAACCTAGTAGGCTGGCGTCTGTTGTTACAATTGTCCAGTCTGGCCTGCTGAATGGCATCCCCCTGGACAGGTGTGGCCGATAAAGCCACCATAGAAGAGAATTTCTGGTCTCTTGATTCAGATTCAGAGTAGGGGACAAATCTGAGTAATCCCCATTCCACTGACTTAGCATGCACAATTGCAGCGGTCTGAGGTGTAGGCGTGCAAAAGGTACTATGTCCATTGCCGCTACCATTAAGCCGATCACCTCCATGCATTGAGCTACTGACGGGTGTTGAATGGAATGAAGGACACGGCATGCATTTTGAAGCTTTGTTAACCTGTCTTCTGTCAGGTAAATCTTCATTTCTACAGAATCTATAAGAGTCCCCAAGAATGGAACTCTTGTGAGAGGAAAAAGAGAACTCTTCTTTTCGTTCACTTTCCATCCATGCGACCTTAGAAATGCCAGAACTAACTCTGTATGAGACTTGGCAGTTTGAAAGCTTGAAGCTTGTATTAGAATGTCGTCTAGGTACGGAGCTACCGAAATCCCGCGCGGTCTTAGTACCGCCAGAAGGGCACCCAGAACCTTTGTGAAGATTCTTGGAGCCGTAGCCAATCCGAATGGAAGAGCTACAAACTGGTAGTGCCTGTCTAGGAAGGCAAACCTTAGATACCGGTGATGATCTTTGTGAATCGGTATGTGAAGGTAAGCATCTTTTAAATCCACTGTGGTCATGTACTGACCCTTTTGGATCATGGGTAAGATTGTCCGAATAGTTTCCATTTTGAACGATGGAACTCTTAGGAATTTGTTTAGAATCTTTAAATCTAAGATTGGCCTGAAAGTTCCCTCTTTTTTGGGAACCACAAACAGGTTTGAGTAGAACCCTTGTCCTTGTTCCGACCGCGGAACCGGATGGATCACTCCCATTAATAACAGATCTTGTACACAGCGTAGAAACGCTTCTTTCTTTATCTGGTTTGTTGACAACCTTGACAGATGAAATCTCCCTCTTGGGGGAGATAATTTGAAGTCTAGAAGGTATCCCTGAGATATGATCTCTAGCGCCCAGGGATCCTGAACATCTCTTGCCCAGGCCTGGGCGAAGAGAGAAAGTCTGCCCCCCACTAGATCCGGTCCCGGATCGGGGGCTCTCGGTTCATGCTGTCTTTGGGGCAGCAGCAGGTTTCCTGGCCTGCTTGCCCTTGTTCCAGGACTGGTTAGGCTTCCAGCCTTGCCTGTAACGAGCAACAGCTCCCTCCTGTTTTGGTGCAGTGGAGGTTGATGCTGCTCCTGTTTTGAAATTCCGAAAGGGACGAAAATTAGACTGTCTAGCCTTAGCTTTGGCTTTGTCTTGAGGTAGGGCGTGGCCCTTACCTCCTGTAATGTCAGCGATAATTTCTTTCAAACCGGGCCCAAATAAAGACTGCCCCTTGAAAGGTATATTAAGTAATTTGGACTTAGAAGTAACATCAGCTGACCAGGATTTTAGCCACAGCGCCCTACGTGCTTGGATGGCGAATCCTGAGTTCTTAGCCGTAAGTTTGGTTAAATGTACTACGGCCTCCGAAATGAATGAATTAGCTAGTTTAAGGACTCTAAGCCTGTCCGTAATGTCGTCTAGCGTAGATGAACTAAGGTTCTCTTCCAGAGACTCAATCCAAAATGCTGCCGCAGCCGTAATCGGCGCGATACTTGCAAGGGGTTGCAATATAAAACCTTGTTGAACAAACATTTTCTTAAGGTAACCCTCTAATTTTTTATCCATTGGATCTGAAAAAGCACAGCTATCCTCCACCGGGATAGTGGTACGCTTAGCTAAAGTAGAAACTGCTCCCTCCACCTTAGGGACCGTTTGCCATAAGTCCCGAGTGGTGGCGTCTATTGGAAACATCTTTCTAAATATTGGAGGGGGTGAGAACGGCACACCGGGTCTATCCCACTCCTTAGTAACAATTTCAGTTAGTCTCTTAGGTATAGGAAAAACGTCAGTACTCGCCGGTACCGCAAAGTATTTATCCAACCTACACAGTTTCTCTGGTATTGCAACGGTGTTACAATCATTGAGAGCTGCTAAAACCTCCCCTAGTAATACACGGAGGTTCTCCAATTTAAATTTAAAATTTGAAATATCTGAATCCAATCTGTTTGGATCAGAACCGTCACCCACAGAATGAAGCTCTCCGTCCTCATGCTCTGCAAGCTGTGACGCAGTATCAGACATGGCCCTAGTATTGTCAGCGCACTCTGTTCTCACCCCAGAGTGATCACGCTTGCCTCTTAGTTCTGGTAATTTAGACAAAACTTCAGTCATAACAGTAGCCATATCTTGTAATGTTATCTGTAATGGCCGCCCAGATGTACTAGGTGCCATAATATCACGCACCTCCCGGGCGGGAGATGCAGGTACTGCCGCGTGAGGCGAGTTAGTCGGCATAACTCTCCCCTCGCTGTTTGGTGAAATTTGTTCAAATTGTACAGATTGACTTTTATTTAAAGTAGCATCAATACAGTTAGTACATAAATTTCTATTGGGCTCCACCTTGGCATTGGAACAAATGACACAGATATCTTCCTCTGAGTCAGACATGTTTAACACACTAGCAATAAACTTGCAACTTGGTTATAATCTCTTTTAGCAAAAACGTACTGTGCCTCAAAGAGGTACTAAACGATTAAATGACATTTGAAATAATGAACTGAAAAACAGTTATAGCATCAAACTTTAAAACAACACAACTTTTAGCAAAGGTTTGTTCCCATTAGCAACATAACAATAATTAAATTTGACATAAAAATTACAGAGCAACGTTTTTATTCACAGTCAATATAAAATTCTCACAGCTCTGCTGAGAGAATCTACCTCCCTCTAAAGAAGTTTGAAGACCCCTGAGATCTGTCGGAGATGAACCGAATCATGCAGGAAATATAAGAGTAACTGACTGGAAATTTTTGATGCGTAGCAAAGAGCGCCAAAAACGGCCCCTCCCCCTCACACACAGCAGTGAAGAGAAACGAAACTGTCACAATTAAAACCAAACAACTGCCAAGTGGAAAATAATGCCCAAATATTTATTCACTCAGTACCTCAGAAATGTAAACGATTCTACATTCCAGCAAAAACGTTTAACATGATAAATACTTATTAAAAGGATTAGTGACTTTTAACAGAGTAGTTCCGGTGAAATACCATCCCCAGAATACTGAAGTGTATACATACATGTCATTATAACGGTATGGCAGGATTTTCTCATCAATTCCATTCAGAAAATAAAAACTGCTACATACCTCAATGCAGATTCATCTGCCCGCTGTCCCCTGATCTGAAGCTTTTACCTCCCTCAGATGGCCGAGAACAGCAATATGATCTTAACTACTCCGGTTAAAATCATAGTAAAAAACTCTGGTAGATTCTTCCTCAAACTCTGCCAGAGAAGTAATAACACGCTCCGGTGCTATTGTAAAATAACAAACTTTTGATTGAAGTCATAAAAACTAAGTATAATCACCATAGTCCTCTCACACATCCTATCTAGTCGTTGGGTGCAAGAGAATGACTGGGACTGACGTAGAGGGGAGGAGCTATATGCAGCTCTGCTGGGTGAATCCTCTTGCATTTCCTGTTGGGGAGGAGTTATATCCCAGAAGTAATGATGACCCGTGGACTGATCACACATAACAGAAGAAATACCGTTTTTCTCGCCATTAAATGGACTTTCTAAGGATACCATTATTTTCATCATATCTTATAATTTCCTATAAAAAAAATATAAAATATGAGGAAAAAATTGAAAAAAACACACTTTTTCTAACTTTGACCCCCAAAATCTGTTACACATCTACAACCACCAAAAAACACCCATGCTAAATAGTTTCTAAATTTTGTCCTGAGTTTAGAAATACCCAATGTTTACATGTTCTTTACTTTTTTTGCAAGTTATAGGGCCATAAATACAAGTAGCACTTTGCTATTTCCAAACAACTTTTTTTCAAAATTAGCGCTAGTTACATTGGAACCCTGATATCTGTCAGGAATACCTGAATATCCCTTGACATGTATATATTTTTTTTTAGAAGACAACCCAAAGTATTGATCTAGGCCCATTTTGGTATATTTCATGCCACCATTTCACCGCCAAATGTCATCAAATAAAAAAAATAGTTCACTTTTTCACAAATTTTGTCACAAACTTTAGGTTTCCCACTGAAATTATTTACAAACAGCTTCTGCAATTAAGGCACAAATGGTTGTAAATGCTTCTTTGGGATCCCCTTTGTTCAGAAATAGCAGACTTATATGGCTTTGGGGTTGCTTTTTGGTAAGTAGAAGGCCGCTAAATGCTGCTGCGCACCACACGTAAATTATGCCCAGCAGTTAAGGGGTTAATTAGGTAGGTTGTAGGGAGCTTGCAGGGTTAATTTTAGCTTTAGGGTAGAGATCAGCCTCCCACCTGACACATCCCACCCCCTGATCCCTCCCAAACAGTTCTCTTCCCTCCCCCACCCCACAATTGTCCCCGCCATCTTAAGTACTGGCAGAAAGTCTGCCAGTACTAAATAAAAGGAGTTTTTCTTTTTTTTAATAAAAAAAAATAAAATGTTTTAGCTGTGATGGACTCCTGCCTTAGCCCCAACCTCCATGATCCCCCCCCCCCCCAGCTCTCTAACCCTCTCCCCTACCTAATTGCCGCCATCTTGGGTACTGGCAGCTGTCTGCCAGTACCCAATTTGCCCCCCAAAAAAGTGTTTTTTTTATCTTTTATTGCCATTTTAAATGTTTTCTGTAGTGTAGCAGCCCCCCACAATACCCCAACCCCCTCCCCCTCCCAGATCCTTATATATTTATTTTTCCCCCCTCTTCCCTCCTCATTGGTGTCAGTGTGGGTAGCTAATCGCGCGCGCACCCGCGCACGCACGCGCACGCGCACCCCCGCATGCTCCCGGCGTGCACATTGCACTTACAGGAGCCGGATGCCGGGTAGCGATGGGCCACCCACCCGCCTCCCTGTTGCGCTCCCACCCACCAACGAACCGGCACCATCGCTACCGGTGCAGAGAGGGCCACAGAGTGGCTCTCTCTGCATCGGAGTCTTCTGAAAGGGTATTGCAGGATGCCTCCATATGGAGGCATCACTGCAATACCCTGAGAGCTGCTGGAAGCGATTGCGATCGCTTCCAGCACTCTCTTAGACAACTGACGTACCAGGTACGTCTATTGTCATTAACTGTAAGTTAATGCATGACGTACCTGGTACGTCAGTTGTCATTAAGGGGTTAATGAACTTCCTATAATAATTAGAGAAACCTAGGAATCGCTGTAAGTCCTTCCTGTTGGCGGGTCTTGGCCAATCTTTCACGGCTTCTACCTTACTCTCCTGCATTTGAATACCAGTAGGGCTGATGGAATAACCAAGGAAGAAAACATTATTGGAATGGAACACACACTCTTTTGCCTTGGCATACAGCCGATGGACACGTAATCTGGTGAGAACCCACCTAACATGTTTGATGTGTTCTTCTATGGTATGTGAGTAGATTAAGATGTCATCCAGATATACAACTACACAGACATCGAGGAGATCCTTGAAAATGTTATTGATGAAATGCTGGAAAGTGGCTGGAGCGTTGCATAATCCAAGCAGCATCACTAGGTATTCGTAAAGACCATATCTAGTTCTGAAGGCTGTGAGCCACTCGTCTCCCTCTCTTATTCGTACCAGATTGTATGCTCCTCTCAAATCCAACTTGGTAAATACTTTAGCCTGGTGTAGTCGTTCAATCAATTCGGGGATGAGGGGAAGTGGATATCTGTTTTGTTTTTTTGTTTTATTGAGGACAGTATAAGAAAACATAATAAGAACATAATTGTCATAGACATCAAATATTCACATCATACTTGGTGGTTTGTAGTAGACATAGTGATAGTCCTCTTTTTTCATCCCTTTTAATTGAAGAGGTCACTCTTGGACCTGTGGTATTGTATATGTCCATGATTAGGGATTATTAATAAACATAGTAAACATAACAATAACATAAAGAAAAATAGCATCTCTTGTAAAAAATAGAAAACAGATGTATGAAGGTATATCGGCAGGGCCAATAAGAATCCGAAACAGGTTGAGATGCAATGAGCAAAAACTGCGTACAACATTATTATATAAAACAGTGCTTGTACAGTCACATCAATTAGATAAACTTATGTGAGTTCTAAGTGGGAACAAATAGTATAACAAAGATATAATCAACTTGGTATAAGCCCTTTAATGTGGAGAGTTAACTATGCTATCACAATATTTATAACGTTTGTTCTTCCTCTATGCCCCAAGTTAGTGTGTGCCAGTTAAACGACAATGGGGGTCAGTCACGGGAGTGGTTAGATACTCTAAAGTGCGCGTGTAGTTAGAAGTAAACTGTCAAGAGAATAATATGCGTCTACATCTGGTTATTCGGTATCAGTGTACTGTATATAAGATGGATGGTGAGTAGGAGTGGACATATTAGCGAAGAAATGCTATCTTCTAGTAGGCATGTTAGTATGTTAGTTCCTGGCCGCTGTCTCGGCCGCAGGCAGCAGCATCAGGTGCTCGTAAAGAATAGCCTCTATAGTGTTTATATATTTGAATTATACTCTGTCTAGTAGAAATTGAAGGAGTATATATGTAACTGTTTTAAAGTAAGCTGCATTAACTCTGCTGCTTAAAAGATTAAACTCCTGTGTAGACAAAATATATGCTTCTTACTGCTTCTCTGTTTCTTAATCCCATATCTTTGTCATTAAAGAGTTATGTGTGCTCTAGTTCCCTGGCACATGTGGGTGGATTTAAAAAAAAAAAATAGAATTAAAAACTGAATAACAGGTACTGATAATCTTAATAAAAGTGGGATCTGATCTACTTACAAGTGGGCATTACACATTAACTAGCTCGTGACAGGATTTTTATATATCAAACCTTTACAGACCGGGTTCAATCTCCCCAAAATATGAGACAATGTCTTTTATGTCAGCATAGTCTGGGTATGCTGAAAGAATTTGTTCACAATGGTGCTGGGAAACTGTCCAGTATTCTGCTGTATAGATGCAAGCTCCATGTGCTACTGAAAGTGAGTCCTCTTTGTCCAGCAATGGTTGCACCTTCAAAGTATGGACACTATTCGTTATGACTGCAGAATCGCTATGTCTTATCAGCTTAGTCATGTGCTCGGCATTGTCCAGATCATTGATCCAAGGCTCCATAGCATTGAAATCCCCAAGCAGAGGCCCAGTGCTGTTTAAGGTGTCTATGCCCTTGCGTATCAAAGCCTGCATGCTGGCGTATGTGGTTTTGTCATGTATCGCTGTGGGGTTTTTGAATGGGTTGTCAGTCTGGAGCGGCTTATCTGACTTGCTTATTTGTGATGTTGCAGCATTTTGCCAAATGCTGAATGGGACTTGCGGAGGTGTAAGGAGAAGGTTTCGGGCCTGTACCTTATCTAACGCCGCATGATCATTCTTGCTATCTATTGAGCATTTCCGCAAGGTCTTTTCCATGCTGGCTTTGCCACTCCACTGTGTTTTATTGAGCCCTTGGATCTGGGAGTATACCTGAGTAGCAGTGGAGTCTAGTGCAGTCTGCGGGGATAGTGTGTAACTGGGAGCAGGATCTGTAGAAGGAGACCACTTCTGCCCACCCAGTCGATCAGCGGGCAGTATGCGCATAACACCGCAAGCCCTATCAGTGGTTCTGCCTGCGGTGGAAAAGAGGAGGGTCAGATTGTCAAACGGGGCTCTATCCATTAAGGAGCGCATGAGGCCTTCCAACTTCTCAAAATGGCGATCGAGACATTCTTGTAGTCCAGTTTCTCCTATGGTAGCCATTATCCACTATAGAGCTTTTCGTTCTTAGAATAGGAATGCTGAAAGTGAACTGTATTCTGTTTTGAGCAGTTGAGGCTAATTACCTCGGAGAACCGAGGGGAAAGCGCTGCCTGTTAAGAGCCGCCACTCCAGGTCTCTTATGTCCGATCCCGAACTCCAATATCACAAATACAGCTTGATCCGTTGAGATATATTTCCCACAGTAGATGAGAGTATATTAGTGTAGAATATATACGGCTTTGCTGTAAGTTTTCCCTAATAATCAGCAGTTTATCAGAGATTCCGTTGGAGCTCTGGGAGATGAGACCGCTCAGAATCGCTGTTCTGACACGTCCCCCGGATATCTGTTTTTAATCGTAATCTTGTTAAGCTCCCTGTAATCAATAATTGGTTGGAGAGTATCGTCTTTGTTTCTAACGAAAAACATTCCAGCTCCAGCTGGTGATACAGAGGGCCTAATAAATCCTTTCTTTAGGTTCTCATCTAAGTATATGTTTAGATGAGCGAGTTCTGGTCGGCTTAATGGGTAGAGATGTCCATATGGAACTGTCGTACCAGGTTTCAAATCCATGGGACAGTCGTATGGACAGTGTGGAGGCAAATTCTCGGCTTCTTGTTTACAAAATACATCAGAAAATTCTGTATATTCGCTGGGTATATGGTTATTCTCATTTGTTTTCTGTAACAAGAGAGAATGAGAGTAACAAGTTTTTCGACAGTATGCAGACTGTAGTGAAATTTCCAGCTCTTTCCAATCGACCATGGGTTGATGAAGTTGCAACCACTGTAAGCCTAAAACAATGGGAAATAATGGTGAAGGTAAAACATCAAAGGTTAAGTATTCCTGATGAGACTCAGGAGTGGTTACTTGAAAAGGGTACAGTGTGGATATTTGAGAACCATCGACTACACAAATAGACACAGGATTCTGTTTCAGCAAAAGAGGAATTTTATTCTTCTTAACAAGAGTTTTATCTATGTAATTCCCATAGGCCCCAGTGTCGATGATAGCTTCAGTTAACAATCAGTTTTGATCCTACTGCAAACATAGAGATAAAGTACAGTAAGTAGGTTTGTCATTAGTTTTCACAGTAGTTAATGATGAATAGAACTTACAGTTTTTATTCCTTTGTAGAATTGGACATTCCTTCACAGTACATACACAGGAGTTTTGTTCTTCTCCTCAGCCTTTCCTCTGGAATTAGAGGTCCTCTGATCATTCCTATATCCATAGGTTCGGGGTTGGTTGATGAAGAAACTGATGGTTGGACTGAGCTGCTATACTTCCTGTAGACTGGTTCAGTATGTTGTCGTTCACTCTTTCTCTCCCTAAGCTTTCTGTCGATCTGCATGGTTAACTTCATTAAGGCTTCTAGAGTATCTGGGAGTTCGGTGTGGGCTAATTCGTCTTTCAATGAATCAGATAGACAGAGTCTAAACTGATTCCTAAGAGCCACAGCATTCCATTGAGAATCAGTTGCGTACTGCTTAAAGTCAGTTATATATGACTCCACAGGTCTATTCCCTTGTTTTAGACTTCTCATTTTTAATGAGATCAGCTGGGTCCATAATGGCTTAGTGATTATGTAATGCACTGGATATTGTATCCTATTTGTCCCTATTAGGACCACAACTGCTGATTCCTGTTTAATATAATGGATTGTATCACTTGGCAAAAGATTAATCTTTAAGAAATTAATCGGTTTTGCCTGTAGTGAATTTGATACAGATGTAGCCAGTGGTTACATATGACAGTATAGCAACGATGTATAAACTTGTTACTAAGTGGTTAGAACGTTATAGAGAGATCATAAGAGTGAAGTAAAACTGCAGTGGAGGGTACCAGATCAGTATTCCAGATCAATACACTGGGTAAGCAGCATGCGTTGATAAGTGACAGTTTAGATCAATGATTCCTCCTGTAGTTCAGTTTACAGTACTGACTGATTAGTGTATGCGAGTAGGAGAAGTTATAATGAGATACTTGGTGCGGTTCAGGCAAAGTCGATTCTTCCGTTACAGCACTAACTGTTAAAGGAGAAAGGAGGAGGAGTTTTACTCAGTTGGGTGGAGTGGTGTCTGGCAATAAATTCTCGGCAGTCCCGTATCAGCACTGACTAGTGTCAGATAAAGCATCTTTATTTTTTAATAAAATAACTGCACTAGGCAGTATTTTGGGGCTAAAGTTGGTGGGAGTGGGGTGTTAGAAAAAAAAGTGCCTTTACATTGCGGTCTATGAGAATTGTATATGTAAATACATATACATATATTAACACAAAAATATGTATGTAAATGAGCATATACATATATATATATATAAGATTTCTGCCATCGCTGCTTGACTTACCCTCTTTGCTGCACTAAAGTTCTGATGTCGTTTCTGAAAAAAAACTGCTGAAAACTTGTAATACCAGCGCACATTAGCGTGCACTTGTATTAAACAGCGGAACTCAAATATTGCTTTTATGAAAGCGATATTTAGCGCTCCACTTGTAATTTGGCCCATAGTGTTTCAGTAGGTGAAATGGTAGGTAGTGGGGACATTTTGTTTCTATTTATGTTGCTCTTATTGCTAAAGTGGGCTGCAAGCATTTTGGTAGTGAGTCAGGAGAGCAGAGTAAGGAAAAGAGTTAAAAAGAGTTTTCTGGAGTTTGATGAAACAGTAGATACAAGGGTGAAGAAACAGACTTGTTATGAGAAGTCTAACGGGAAGGAGGCATTTATAATGTAGAAAATCAGCATATGCAGGTGATATTATGCTGCATTTTTCAACGCTGTTGTTTGCTGGACTGTGGCGGTACTGTTGTACTCCTTACCTAAGCACACTGTCAGATGAACTGCTGCAGCCTAATCTGCTTATCTCCTGCATCTTCTGCTTACTATAAATAGCCACAAGTTGAAGCTTATGGTGCCCATGTCGCCATGGTGCTCTCAGATGCTTTCTTGTGGGTTTATCCTGGTTCTCACCATTGAATTCATTTGAACTGGATACCTCATTCCTGACTTTAGCTGTTTGCTGTATACTCTTGCCTATGCTTGCCTTGGCCATCAGACCAGGCTTATACTGCTTCTTTTGGCTATTTATCCGGATTAGCTTTGCCGGCCTAACCTAGATTTAGGATCCTTGTTCTGAGCTTTTCTCAAGGATCCAATGATCTAAAGCTCTCTGCTCAGATGAGATGATATAAAATGATCTTCCAGCACTTTGAGATACCTCACAAGTTTCTAAAAAGGCAGCTTCTGCTATATTTCTGTAAGGAGCACTTCCTGCATTACTTTGTGTGAAGGAGAGAAAAGCCCAGTACAATATAGCACTGAACAACATTAAAGTTTTGTTACATTTGCACTTTGTGTTTTGTATTTTATATGACTTTAGACCTCAGATTGTGTCCTTTAAGTTGTATTACATTTAAGCTTTGCACTTTCTATTTTAATGCATTTAGATTCCATACACAACAGCAGATTTAAGATTGTGATTTTACAAAATCTGATTATGCTTTGAAAGTTTCTGTGTTTCTTATGATCATTTTTTGTATATTTCTGTATTTCTTTTACAAACCTCATTGCACTTTGTATTTTTTATAATTTAAAATAAGCCTGTTTAAGAAAGTGGGAGGGGTAGGTTAGTTCCCTGGGCTGAACAGGGGAGTTCCTTGGGTGTGTCTGAAGATCTTTCATAACTTTTAATTTATTTCCTTATATTCTCTAATAATTTTACACATGCAAGTCTCACTGATTTATTTTGTCCATTTTAATTTGTATTTGCTGCAAACTGAGAATTTATGTGCAAATATTTATCCAAGAAAGCGTCATTACTGTCTATAGAAGGCAGCTCTCATCTCTCTGGTACTTGCAAGTTCTGCTCTTTTTCTTAGATAATTCAGTGTGTTCAGCCCATGTAAAATCTCAACTATTATTTCTCTACAAGCCAGATCATTTTTGATAGTCATGTCCTCAATCCTCAGCCTTATTCTTTAAATCTGTCTTTTTGGTAAATAATAGTTATGTGTCAATATAGTAATGAGTCATGTTCAAATATAATTGATTGGCTAATCTTTAGATTTCAAATGTAAATATTTTCTTGAAAAAACATTTTTGAGAGATCTGCATTAAAATGTATATTAGTAAAGAATATTTTAAAATAAATAAAAAAAAAGAAAAGCAAAATGAATGCATTAACATATTACTGTGAGTAATAATATACCTAAGAACCTGTATTCAGTGGTAGAAAAGTAATACAGCAGCCTCTGTAATTTCCCTGCTGCTGCTCCATTCTATATGTGTTCCGTAACCACTTCCATCATAAGATGGGAAGTCTCCACACTGATATGGGGAAAATGCCGGAAAGAAGCCACCTCCTCCTATACAGTGCTGAAAAAATGATATATAAGAAATAAAACGTTTGCATAGATCATTATACATTTTGTACATTTTTTAATTTAAATTCACGTAAAACACTTTAGCCTTGTTTCCATTACTTTGGTAAACTGTGTAAACTAGTGGCAAAAAAATATTTTTCTGTAGTCTTGCATTAAACATACAAAGTGATTGTGATTTGTTAATGCATTAACAACCTGTTTGCTGCTTTTGTTTTACAATAGACAAATTCCACCTACTACTTGCTGTATTTGGAGGAGCTTATCTGGACTTGTTACTAGAAAAGACAAGGCTGACCACTATCCTTGTGTCAGCAAACATCTGATGAGACCAATTACAGACAGATTTGTGGCACGGTAAGTTTTATTTTACTTTTGCACTTCCAATCGTCAGAATTGGAAAACCCTTCATTTTCAGGGTTTAATTACAGGACAAGGAGGCAAAATAATGATACAAAATAATAATAATGCAAAGTTTGAACATTTTATATTATAATTTTAAAGTGTTTCAAGTCCCTTTAAAAAAATAAAATAAAAATAATTGACAAAAGAATGAATATGACAATTTACTCTGAACAAAGTACAATTGTATTTTTTTTTTTTAATCCACTGGCTTGCATGTTAGCAGGAATTAGCATTTGGAGTATATATATCTTGAATATTTGCTTTGGCAGCTTTGTACTTCAATAAAAAAAATCTGTTTTCTCCTAAAATATCTCTGCTTTATTTAGATTAGGAATGAATAAATCTGTTCAGTTTCCTACATTTCATACATTATAGTTATCACGATTTTAGCTAAATATTGCCTTAAAGGGACAGTTTACTTGAAAATTGTTTTTGTTTAAAAAGATAGCTAACCCCTTTATAACCCATTAACCAGTTTTGCATAATCAACATGGTTATATTAATATACTTTTTACCACTGTGATTATCTTGTATCTAGGTCTCTGTAAATTGTCCCCTTATCTCAGTTCTTTTTATTAGCTTTTTACAATCTTACATTTTAGCCAAGTAATGCTGGTTCATGTGAACCCAATATCATTTTCCACAGGAGTGAGCCCATTGTTATCTATATGACACACATGAACTAGCACTGTCTGGCTGTAGTGCAAGACTAAAAAAAAAAGAAAAAAAACTGAGATAAAAGGCAGGGGCTTAGAAACAGGCAATGTTAGAAGTTATAAAGTATATTAATACAACAATGTTGGTTATGCAAAGCTGGAGAATGAGTAGTAAAGGTGTTATCTATCTTTTTTTTAAAAATACAAAAAATTGAGTAGACTGTCCCTTTAACCTGGCAAGGCAGCCTTTGTTACAGCAAGTAAGATTTGTAAATTTTGAAACCTATTAAAACAGGACCACAAGTATAATTTAGTAATATCACTGTTATTTTGAAATAGTTTATCTAAGAGATACTAAGGCCTTTGCAGTGGAGAATACAATAACATTTAATGTGGCAAGATAAGGGATTTGTTATGAGTTGATCTCAGATAATGGGCATCAGCAATAGTCAATAGAAACTTAAATTTCTTAAAAGTATGAGGTTTAAACACACACTGAGTATCTCTTGTTACACACAATCAAAAGGTTTTGCTGCAACTTTGTTTTTTAAAAAAAGCAGTTCAAGCCAATCAAGATCCATACATGTGCATTCTAAACTACTGCAGAACTCTCTATTAGATGAATTTACATCACCAAAACAACTACTAATGAGAAGACAATTTAAATCAGTTTATCCCCAACACCTGCACATCTGACTTCCAATGAACAGATTCCTATAGTGAAGGAGCAGTTGAGAGAATTAAAGACATAAAAAGTTACCATGACCAAGCATTAGATCGCCAAAACCTTGTTTAGATGGATATTTGGTTATGGTGCAAAACTCTGAAGGTATAGCTTACTAAAGTAAAACATGATGCATGCGCATTGTGCACAACCGGAATTACAATACAGGCACAACAGAATACATCTACAGTGTTACAAAAGCACAAATGTAGAACACATAAATGTCCAAGATACAAAACTAGAAAAAGATGTTATGCAGTTACACCAGTGCTTTCCAAACTGTGTGTCATGACACATTAGTGTGTCGGTGGCAGTGTGTAGGGGTGTCCCTGCTTCAGCATAAATGTTTTTGAATTTAAAATTATTTTTACATTTTTTTTTTGGTTTCCGACTTTCTGCCTGCCTACTACGCTTACCACGTGGTTGACACGTGATTGCTACCTAGTGGGTCACAGATCATGTTAACCTATGGCGCAGTTTAGCGGGAACTAAAACATTTCTCATTGGCGGCACATTGGCTTCTGACTGCACTTGTAGACTCCTCAATCGGCTCGTGACTGTATGTGTAATTAGTGAGTGGGACAGAAGTATGTTTGCAGCGCGGGCAGTAGTCAGTCGGACTTGCAGAGGGCGGCAGCTTAAACACTGAGCTGAAGTCAGAACTCAAAGTGTTTTTTTTAGTAGTGCATTTATGCTCCTCCTGCTTGATATATGGATAGGAAGTGGAAGCTTAAAGGGCCACTGTAAGTAAATATTTTCTATGCCTGCTACTAACTAACTACCCAAAATACGCTTTTTATCAATAGCATTTCATTAACACATCTCTACCGTATATCAGAAATCTTGTCTGCAAATTTAATTGTTTTCCACACCCACTCCGTTGGTATCCTTTGCTCTGTACCAATCCGTTTACAGTACCTAGGTTTCAAAATGGCGCTTTAAACACAAAGTTATTGGTTTAAGTATTTTGAACATGCAGTGCTGAAAATAGTGGGCAGGATAACGTGACATCATCGGCGAATAAAAGATATAACTTTTAGAACGTTATGAAACTTCGTTTTGGAGAAAATATAGGTCAGTAGGTTTTAATTAATGTTTATTAACTTTAATATGTTAGTTGTTTAGCTTAAAAATTATAACAGAAAGTAATCCTTTAAAAATGCTTGATAATGAAATGTGAGTGTCTTTATCTAATATTCCACTAAATATTCAAAAACTGTGTTCATCCCATCAACCTCATACATCCCATTAAAATAATAAGTAGGTATTGGTGTTACTTTTTTTTAATTCTTGCACATACTTACTGTTACTTGTAAACACATTACGTTATTATATAATTTATGTATGTGTCCATATCTCTTAAAACAAGTTAGTTTAACCTCCTGTTTGCTAGTACAACTGAATTACTGTGTCACAAAATGATGTAGGTCTAAAAAGTGTGTCACCAACATGAAAAGTTTGGAAAGCTCTGAGTTACACTAATAAAATACAAAGTTGAAAAGTTCAACTAGTCTACCTGATTCAAAAAATTACCAAGTACAACACCAACGGCACAGAGTTCTAATTAAAGATTCTTCCTAACATAACAGACTCAGTGCAAGTTACATTATATTTACACTCACACACATATATATATATATATATATATATATATATATATATATATATATATTTATTTATTTATATTTTTAGTTGTTTTTTAATAAAGAGGGAGATTTAGTAAATAACTAAGGTTTCTCTCCCTGTTCCATTTCTGTTGCCAATGTTGCAGTTCCTATATCCTGACACTGGAGGGAGTGTTATTTGTTCCAGAGGGATGTGGTTTAGCAGTAGGGATGGGCAAATGTACTAAAAGTGTAATTCGTTTGGTAGAACAAAATGTCCTGTGGACATTCGTTTTTGAATGTTGATAAAAATGAAAATCCATTAAAATTTGGAAATCAAATGTTATTTCCGTTTTTTTCCGAATGTTAATAATTAGATCAAATATCCACATTTTAATTTGGAATGTAACATTCGATTTAACAAATACTATTCAGAAGTTCAATAGTTCATGTGGTAGGGAATTTAGTAAATTGATACATAATAGATACAAATATCAATTTTAATATTTCTATTTTGAATATTGCATAATTCGAATATTACATTTAAAGAAAGCATTAGAAATACTATTAAATTAAACAAATGTTAAAATATTGTACAAACATTCAAAATTCACAACGAACAAACATGTTAAAATTTGTTTCATTTTTCGAATGCTGCAAAACATTTGCCCTTCCCTATTTAGTAGTTAAAAAGTGAATGAAGCTGAACCATGCTTAATCTGTGAGTTATGCAAAACTGGTGAATGGGTTATAAATTTTCATCTTATAAAGAGAATATTAATGCATGTGTCACCTTAAGATCTTGCATTATTAGCTCCTTATTTGACATCTGTCTTATTCCTTATTCTGCAAGCTTAAAATGTGTGATATAAAATGCAATCGAATGGCACCATTTTGACAAATTGAAGACCAATATTGTGTTTGTTATATAAGTATAAGAAGTGTTTCTAAAAAGGCAAATAGCATTTACCCTGAAAGTAAAGAAAAAATAAGGGATAGACAAAGGCACCTTAAAGGGTCATAATAGTAAAAATTACATGATTTACAGATAGATTACGAGTTTGGCGTTATGAGTGAAAAAGTAGTGTTATTGCCCATAACGCTTCATTTTCCCTAACGCTGCTATTACAAGTCTTGTCGGTATAGGTGTACCGCACACCTTTTAGCCAGTCACGCAACGTCAGTACCGCACTTTTTCATTGGATCTCTCATAGCGCCGGTATTACGAGTTTGCCTGGGAGGCCAAAAAGTGAGCGGTACACCCTATACCGACAAGATCCGTACCGCCATCTAAAGTCAGTAGTTATGAGTTTTACGTTACAAAGCTGCACCATAAAACTCATAACTAAAGTGTTAAAAAGTACACTAACACCCATAAACTACCTATTAACCCCTAAACCGTGGCCCTTCCGCATCGCAAACACTAATATATTTATTAACCCCTAATCTGCCTCTCCGGACATCGCCGCCATTAAAAAAATGTATTAACCCCTATTCCGCCGCTCCCCGACATTGTCGCTACTATAATAAACCTATTAACCCCTAAACCGCTCCCCGACATTGTCACTACTATAATAAACCTATTAACCCCTAAACCGCTCCCCTCCCGCATCGCAAACACTATTTAATCTGCCATCCCCCCACCCCGCCGCTATAATAAACCTATTAACCCCTAAACCGCAAGCCCCCCACAATGAAATATACTTAAATAAACTATTAACCCCTAAACCGAAAGCCCCCACAACGAAATATACTAAATTAAACTATTAACCCCTAAACCTAACACCCCCTAACTTTATATTAAAATTACAATTTCCCTATCTTAAATTAATTTAAAACTTACCTGTCAAATTAAATAAATTAATTTTAAACTAACAATTAAACTAAGATTATTAAACTACAATTAAACTAACTACTACATTAAAAAATCCTAACACTACTCTAAAAATTACAAAAAGTATATAATTACAAAAAAACAACTAAATTACGAAAAATAAGAAACAAATTATAAAAAATAAAAAAGAATTACACCTAATCTAATAGCCCTATCAAAATAAAAAAGCCCCCCAAAATAAAAACCCCCCTAGCCTACAATAAACTACCAATGGCCCTTAAAAGGGCCTTTTGTGGGGCATTGCCCCAAAGATAACAGCTCTTTTACCTGTAAAAAAAATACAAACACCCCCCAACAGTAAAACCCACCACCTCCCCACAACCAACCCCCCCAAATAAAATAACTATCTAAAAAAAACCTAAGCTCCCCATTGCCCTGAAAAGGGCATTTGTATGGGCATTGCCCTTAAAGGGCATTTAGCTCTTTTAAATGTGCAGACCCTAAACTAAAAATAAAACCCACCCAAAAAAACCTTAAAAAAAACCCTAATCACTTACCTCCGACGATCCACTTACAGTTCTTGAAGTCCCATTTGAAGGATCCATCCAGCCGGCGAAGTCATCATCCATGCGGCAAGAAGTCTTAATCCAGACGGCCTCTTCGATCTTCATCCAGCCATCAAAGTCCTTATCCAGGCGGCAAGAAGTCTTCATCCAGGCGGCATCTTCTATCTTCATCCATCCGGCATGGAGCGGGTCCATCCTGAAGACATCTGGCGAAGAGCATCCTGTTTATACGGTCTCCGCCGTACACTGGAACTTCAGTGCAAGTGACGTCATCCAAGATGGCGTCCCTTGAATTACTATTGGCTGAAAGATTTCAATCAGCCAATAGGATTAGAGCTGCTAAAATCCTATTGGCTGTTCCAATCAGCCAATAGGATTGAGCTCTAATCCTAACTTTTTATTTCCCCATAGACATCAATGGGCCTGTGTTACGAAGCTTTTCATTCTGCGATCGCAGGTGTTAGGCTTTTTTTTTTTGCCGGCTCCCCCCATTAATGTCTATGGGGAAATCATGCAATGAGCATGTCAAAACAGTGCTTGTTTTCGGCGCGGTATGGAGCTCAACGCAACCATTTCACCCGCACAAGCCTGCTTTTTTAAAACTCATAATACGAGCGCTATAGGGAGGTGAAATAACGCCGCTTTTGTGGTGGTCGTTAAAATCCCTATAGTGCTCAAAACTCGTAATCTAGCTGTTAGTTTCTTAGAGTATGTACTTTGAAGACTATTGACCCTACACTACTGTTTTTAACGCCCACAAAGGGGTTAAACACACAGTTGAATTGCACTTTGTTCTCACGGAACACTACTGGTCCTGAGCTAGTCAGGACCAGTAGTGTTTAGGGTCAATAGTCTTAAAATAACATGTTCTAACAAATTACAGCATGCCATTTTTTGACTATTATGGCCCTTTAAGTAGAGAGTTCTATCCACCAGGCTAAGGACAGGAATTAAACGATTCTGCAGAAGAGATGCTTTGAAGATTCTGAACTAGCTTTTATATAGTTCTCTTATAGGCTAATCAGTAATTTTGTGAAATTAGGTAAAACTGCTAGTAAATTGAACAAAACCCATAAATAAGCGCTATGTTTGCAGGAGACTAAATAATAATATGTTCCTAGTGCAAAGGGGTTAATTCTAAAGCATATTGCATGATTTAAAAACCTCCCTGCAGAGAACAGGGGATGTCTCATCTGGGATAGGAGAGCAGGCTGCTGTAGTCTACATTTCATAATAGATAGTGTGAACTATAAATAGTGTGCACCACAAAAGCAGACAGGTTATTTGTTAACTTAGTAGGATTTTATTTATGGTTGTTTTGTTTTTGCTTTTTAAAGGGGTTACCTTAAACTCAACTGTAAAAATAACAGTGAAAGCCAATAAATACTTCTCATGCTGACTGACTATTGTCTCTTCTGAAATAAAGATTTGTCTAGGTGTGCATCAAGATTTATTTGTACTCAGGGCCGGATTTGCCATTAGGCACAGTAGGCATGTGCCTACAGGCTCATTGCAGAGAGGGGCGCCACGGCACTGGAGTCAGTGTATTTAAAAAAAAACCAAAAAAAAAACATTTTTTACTTTTAAACTTTTTTTACGCCCCATCCCTTGTCTCGTCCCTCCCACCCTGACTCCAGTCACAGTCACTCACTCTCCAGTCAGTGCCGTGGTTTGCAGATTGCAGGTTTGGAGCGGGTTTAGGGCAGGCGGTGTCATGCCCACATCACATGATTCTGGCTGCCGCCCTCAGACTCGCGGCGGGAAAGTGAAGTGAGCTGAGTGTGCTCATTGCTGCTGTCGCCAGAGCCGCCCGCCTGCCCAGTGCACGCCGTCGCCGTGGAGTGTCTTGTGGGAGACTGGAGTTAAGCCTACTGCTGTACCCTCGTGCATTCTTCCCAGCCTGTATCCTCCATCATCTGCTTCCTCAGGTCATTCTCTGCTAGGCAAGATGAGGGGGGTGAGCTGCACGGCAGCCGGCTCAGCTAATGCCGCCTTGCTCATTACCTTGTGATCTGCGGGACTGACGCTGACAGTGGTCTGGAACCTGATGAGCTGTCAGGTAAGTGAGCCCTAGGCTGGTGAGATGGTATGCGGACAGTGCGGTATATGGTCTAATATAGTGTGATGTATATGAGTTTTTAAGGTACCCTGGAGAGCCTGCATTGTATTATAGGGTTATAAGTATACAATATATAATATAGTGTATACTAGAGTGCCACAGGGTGACATAGGTTTAACTGAATATGGTAAACTACTAGAGTGTGTGGCTATATGTGGGGTGACTATATGTGGTATGAGATATATAGGACACACATGTGATATGTATACAATATATAGGGTACATAAGAGTGCCACAGTGTGACACAGCTTTAACTGGATATGGTAAACTAGAGTGTGAATATACTGTATGTGGTATGTATGAAATGTATAGGGTAACATAGAGTGTGTCTCAGTATGTTATAAGGGTGTCTATATGTGGTATGTATGAGATGTATAGGGTAAGCTGGGCACAGTTAGTGTTAAATGCTCCTCCTTTAAGTCAGCTGCTGTGGGTATTGGGGTGGAATGTCTTTTTCATTTTAAATGTCATTTGCCAGTTGGATTGCCTCCTGATTCCCATGATAAATAAAGCCAGGGAGGGACTCAAGAGGTGAAGTGGCAATCTTTTAGGAGGTGGCGTGCAGCATTGGAGCCCCTGTTTGAATGATATTCCTGGAATGTATTTTAAAATCAACAGTCCAATGTTTAATTCTATAAGCAATATAACTGTCTCTTGCTCCTACCTCTGTCTGTCTGTCTCTCCCCTCTGTCTCTCTTTCAAGTCCACCTTTCTCTCTCCCTCCCCTCTGTCTCTCTCCCTCCCCTCTGTCTATCTCCCCCCCCTCTGTCTCTCCCCTCTGTCTCTCTCTCAAGTCCTCCTTTCTCTCTCCCCTTCTCTGTGTCTCTCTCCCCCCCTCTGTCTCTATCTCCCTCCCCTCTGTCTCTCTCTCCCTCCCCTCTGTCTCTCTATCCCTCCCCTCTGTCTCTCTCTCCCTCCCCTCTGTCTCTCTCTCCCTCCCCTTTGTCTCTCTCTCCCTCCCCTCTGTCTCTCTCTCCCTCCCCTCTGTCTCTCTCTCCATCCCCTCTGTCTCTCTCTCCCTCCCCTCTGTCTCTCTCTCCATCCCCTCTGTCTCTCTCTCCCTCCCCTCTGTCTCTCTCTCCCTCCCCTCTGTCTCTCTCTCTCCTCCCATCTGTCTCTCTCTCCCCCCTCTGTCTCTCTCCCCCCCTCTGTCTGTCTTTCCCCTGTCTCTCTCTGTCTCTCTCTCTCCCCTCTGTCTCTCTCTCCCCACTCTGTCTGTCTTTCCCCTGTCTCTCTCTGTCTCTCTCTCCCCTCGTCTCTCTCTCTTCCCCCCGTCTCTCTCTCTCCCCCCGTCTCTCTCTCTCTCCCCCCGTCTCTCTCTCGTTCTCTCTCTCTCTCTCTCCCCCCCCCCTCTCTCTCTCTCTCTCTCTCTCTCTCTCCCCCCTTTCTCTCTCTCTCTCCCCCCATCTCTCTCTCTCTCCCCCCCTTTCTCTCTCTCTCTCCCCCCCATCTCTCTCTCTCTCCCCCCTGTCTCTCTCTCTCCCCCCTGTCTCTCTCACTCTCCCCCTGTCTCTCTCTCTCTCTCTCTCTCCCCCCCTGTCTCTCTCTCTCCCCCCTGTCTCTCTATCTCTCCCCCTATCTCGCATTCTCTCTCCCCTCATGTCTCTCTCTCCCCCCCACCTGTCTCTCTCTCTCTCTCTCTTTCCCCTCTCTGTCTCTCTCTCTCTCTCCCCTCTCTGTCTCTCTCTCTCCCCTCTCCGTCTCTCTCCCTCTTCTCTTAATAATAATGCAGTAGTTTTGCTGGTTGCAAATATAATAGTTATATTAGTGCACATAATTTTATTATACTCTTATGTGTAAGATAAATACTACACTGGTTGGTGAATATAATGAAACACATAGTACTGACATCTGGCAAATGTCAATCAGTAATGGGATTACTAGTAGGTTCGGTACTAGAGAGATATTTTAGATGAGTGTAATACATTAAAAGAAGCAGGAAATTGTATAAATCACAGCCAAGCTGCACACATTTACATGCTCTTTGGGCAAAATTAACTAAGAAGTCTCTCCAGCCTCCTATTTCACTAATCTCTTTGTTATTCTATGAAACTAATTCACACAAAAAAAGGAAGATATGAGAATGAGCTTTAGTAAATCCACAGCACAAAATAAAACAGACTGGTGATACTTTTTAGTGAATTTAAAATTAAAAGGTTTTGGGGGTTTGGGGTGCCCTAACTAATGATCGGGGGCGGTGGGGGGCAAAAAGGAAAAAAAACTATTAGTGCATAGAACAGATTATGCTGCATGTTGTGTGGGTCCCATACAACAAGCAGCATACTCTGTTCTATAATGTACTGTGTTGTATACTATTTGTCTAACATTTGCATATCTAACAAAATACTTATTATCCATAATCATAAAAATAATTCCTCTGTTTTTTCACTTTTTTTTGGGGGGGGGGGGCGCTTCAGGTTTTTGTGCCTACAGGCACCTGAGATGTAAATCCGGCCCTGTTTGTACTTACATGTTCTGTATAAGATTTATTAGCACTTACATGTTCTGTATAAGATTTATTAGCACTTACATGTTCTGTATAAGATTTATTAGCACTTACATGTTCTGTATAAAATTTATTAGTACTTACATGTTCTGTATTACATTGAACCACCTTCATTCCAGGGCACAAAGCAAGAGCAGCATTTTCATAATTGAACACTCGAAACTGGACATAACCAGCAATAAATTCCTCTATAGAGAAGGATGATATATAGTTAATAAACAACACAAAAATGTTTTCTATACAAGTGTGTTTCAAATACAGATGTGCGATGTGCAGTGAGATTATTTTGTGCTGAATTACAAGTGGAGCATTATAGTTTGCATGTAAGCGATATCGGGTTTTCAAGGCACAAGTTAAATTCCACCCATATTACAAGTTGAAAGTAAAAGTGATCGCTTGAGCGCAATCGCAATTTACTCTAAAATGTCTATTTGTTACAGCAATTTTACTAACGCAAGAGCACAAACTTTTTACTTTCAACATGTAATACGAGCGCAAAAAATAATTCTAGCTGTTTTAACGCTTGAACACGAGCACAAACTGCCGCTCCACTTGTAATATAGCCCTCATATTTGTCTGCAGATACATTGCCAAACTTATCATTTAAAAATAAAGCATTGTGATTTTACGATAGCCATTTACAGCAGAATTTGGTTATTCTATAACTTCAAACCGTATCCATATCATTCTCTAGCACTTAGTAAATATTTTTACTTTATAATTAATTCTAGAAGTGAACCCTTGATTGACATGTAGAGAAAGTTGCAGTGGTTTGATAGTCTGGTCACCTATGTTTGTTTTATTTTGCTCTGCCTATTCCAAAAACAGTTGTGCAATTTTCAAAACCTTTTACTTTCTTTTTCTTTTGGAGACCTGATCACATTGACAAAAAGATTATAAAGGTTTAGATGTCTATTATGTCCAAAAGTGGGCAAAATATGTTGGGAAACCTTTAAGGCTGCCATTTTAAATTATCATTAAATGTAATTGTTTATATTTAATTTCTCCAAATCAGAGGGTACTAGCCTTAAAAATATTCAGATATTTAAATACATGCAAAGTAATCCAAAATCTTGAATTGTAGACTTCTGTCAGAGTATATGAATATTATGATGGAAATTATAAATGGATATATATATATATATATATATATATATATATATATATATATATATATGTATATATATGAGACCAAAGGATTAATTAGATGTGAGGTAGTGGACAACAGCTTCTAGTCCACTGTGGGTCCCAACCCCCTACCAGATGGTATTAGCGAGGTGAATGCACATTTATCATGATTGAAAGTTAGCATAAAACACACAAACATTTTCCTAAAGGAATTGTAACTCAGTGACCATGTTCATTTTGACTATGTGCAGAGTCTTATGGCTCTAAGACATTTGGTGATGAGAAAGAAGATACAATCTAAATAGCTGGATAAGCATAGTACTGAAATTACAGGAACCCCTTGATTATTTAGAATAAATAGTCTGTATTTTGAGTGGAGGATGTGCTCAAGGCCCTCTGGAATTTGTCACCTAAATCTTTGTGATTTCAAAGGAAGACGTGTGATAACAACAGTTCTATCTCACTGAATCTCTGACATTTGAAGACGTATTGCAGACATACGGCTGGGGGGGAAGATGACACAAATAAAAATAAATAATTTTTTTTTTTTTTACAAAGGGAACAGTGCCAGTTTTCCATATATGTTTAAAATAATTCAAATAACCCATATATGTATATATATATATATATATATATATATATATATATATATATATATATATATATATATATATATATATATATATATATATATATATATATATATATATATGTTGAACTGGAACACATTATATTAAATAAATAATTGCTGCATTGAATATATATATATATATATATAGGAGATACATTCAGAATAATTATAGATTAAATAACAATTTTAATAATACCATGATTAAAATATATCTATAACATGCTTTTCTGTTTTTACAGATGGAACCAAGGGATGGCGTATGCGGGATGGATACATGGATTGAAATAAGTCATATCATATGATTGTGCACTAAATGTTTATAAAATTTTAAATACATCTTTTGAAATATAGGGAGATGGATATATGGAAGTCACCTTGATGTGATATGACTATAAAATATTGACAATCTGATATCAAAGTATAAATTCTCTGTTAGGCTAAATGAAATATAAATGCTAACAAGAGAAATTTACTAATGCAATAAATTATATATATTTAATAGGGAAAATTAAATTAACAATGTACTTATTTTTGATATAATATAATGGTGTTTGGTATAGAAATGATCAGAAAATTCATAAGATACTACCCTATCTAAAATTAATATTGTGAGTGATTGATGCAGGAAGTTATGATCAAATGAATAGCCATTTCATAGAAATACTGAATTGTTTTAAAAATGTTGGTTAGGTGAATCTGTTTTGTGTTCGTCTGCTGCCCCCGAGTGGCCAGAATCCAGTAGGACAGTTAAGGGAATTAACTGTTCAAAAGATGCGTTTCCATGGTGAACATGTTCAGCTCCGTTAAGGGCCAATCCGATTAGATATTCCAGATACCCAATCAGAAGGGACAAGCAAAAGGGCCACCCATATTCATCACCTATGATGGAAAACTATGGATAAGTAAGAGCAAGAGAGAGAAGAAGGACAGATTGTGCTAAGTTAACCTGTAACTGGTGTGCTGGGCGTGAGATACCATTTACTCTGGCAAAGCTAATCTACCCTTTTCTCATTGATTGCAATATATACTTATTGGTGATTCTGAGGTGAGATAATTCCTATTAAGGAATACTGGATATCGATTGGCATTTATCCAGGTAACGTATTGAAAGATTGTGTGGGTAGATTGAAAAGAGCAAATTGTGTTTTAAACTGTATTGCATAGCCTTTAATAGCTCTCAGCTTGCCTGTTTGTATGCAAATATTTAAAGTAAACATTTATTATTGCTGTATGTAGCAGATTTAAAGAAGTAGTTTGTATTTCAAGTTAGTATTTCATAAGCCTGTGTATTGTTAAACATATATCATTGATGCTAAGTAAATTATCTGTGAAAATTTTGATATTTTAAAGTAGAATTGTGTTAGAGTGAAGTGTGGGTAAATAGCTGAGTATTTTATTTAGAATCCCTTTGTGTTAATTGAATGAAAGGCTATTTGTAAATAAGGCTGGTTTTTAAAGGTAAACTTTTATGAGTTTTGTAAGAAGTATAGCATATCTTAATAGTTTTTGAACGCATATAATATTGTTTCATGTTCTGGTATTACAAATATATTCCAATATGCTCATAGATATTAACTAAATAAAATAATTCAGGTATTTATATTAATTTTATGGTTTCTAGTAGATGCATATTGATTGAGGGTTTATTTTAAAGGATAATTATTTAAATATATTGTGTTATAACCCTGCCATAGACTGATATATTATTTGGAGAGCACTACTGAAAATTCTTATGAATATACTGACATATTGGCCTCTAGTTATCAAGCCGTCAACCTCAAATACACTGGAATTCCACAGCGTATTTGGGGTGAGGCTGATTCGCCTAAGTTATCAAGCCCTACACACTGGCAAAAGTAGAATTTTGTGACGTAAGCTACGATCCGCCGGACTCAGTCCGACACAGATCGATTCTTACGTCACTCCAGATGAGCCGAACGCAAGTTCGGCACAATCTGTCTACTTTTGAAAGTTATCAAATTCCTAGCAGGTACGCTCGGCACTTTTCCGGCCCAGCATACCTGGTTTTCAATCCGCCGCCCTGGAGGCGGCGGATCCCATAGGAATCAATGGGAGTCTGACCATAGCGAAAGTTCATGTTCGCTGCTTCCCGACATCCCATTGATTCCTATGGGAAACATCTGCACCTAACACCCTAACATGTACCCCGAGTTTAAACACACCTAATCTGCCCCCCTACACCGCCGCCACCTATATTAAACATGTTAACCCCAAAACCGCCACTCCCGGAGCCCACCGCCACTCTAATAAACTTATTAACCCCTAAACCGTTGCTCCTGGACCCCGCCGCAACTATAATAAATTTATTAACCCCTATCCTGCCGATCCCGTACCCCGCTGCAACTAAAAAATTTGTTTAACTCCTAAACCGCCACTCCCGGACCCCGCCGCCACCTATATTAAACTTATTAACCCCTAATCTGCCCCCCTACACCTATCCTGCCCCCCCTATAGCGCCGCCATCTAATTAACCTCTAAACCTAAGTCTAACACTAACCCTAACACCCCCCTAACTTAAATATTATTTTAATAAATCTAAATAAAAATTACTCTTATTAACTAAATTAATCCTATTTAAAACTAAATACTTACCTATAAAATAAACCCTTAGATAGCTACAATATTACTAATAATTATATTCTAGCTATTTTAGGATTTATTTTTATTTTACAGGCAAATTTAAATTTATTTTAACTAGGTACAATAGCTATTAAATAGTTATTAACTATTTAATAACTACCTAGCTAAAAGAAATACAAAATTACCTGTAAAATAAATCCTAACCTAAGTTACAATTAAACCTAACACTACACTATCATTAAATTAATTAAATAAATTAGCTACCAATACCTACAATTAAATACAATTAAATAAACTAAACTAAATTACAAAAAACAAACAAACACTAAATTACAGAAAATAAAAAAATATTATAAGAATGTTAAACTAATTACACCTAATCTAAGCCCCCTAATAAAATAAAAAACACCAAAATAATAAAGTCCCTACCCTAGTCTACATTACAAAGTAATCAGCTCTTTTGCCTGTAAAAAAAAAATACAACCCCCCAACATTAAAACCCACCACCCACATACCCCTACTCTAACCCACCCAAACCCCCCTTAAATAAACCTAACACTACCCCCTGAAGATCTCCCTACCTTGAGTCGTGTTCACCCAGCCGGGCCGAAGTCATCATCCAAGGGGCGCTGAAGAGGTCTTCCATCCGATAGAAGACTTCTTCCAAGGGGCGCTGAAGAGGTCTTCCATCCGATAGAAGTCTTCATCCAAGGGGCGCTGAACAGGTCTTCCATCCGATAGAAGTCTTCATCCAGGCGGCGTCTTCAATCTTCATCCATGCGGAGTGGAGCCATCTTCAAACGAGCCGATGCAGAGCCATCCTCTTCAACCGGCGACTACCCGACGAATGAATATTCCTTTAATACCAATCGGAATTAAGGTAGGAAAATCTGATTGGCTGATTCAATCAGCCAATCAGATTCAAGTTCAATCCGATTGGCTGATCCAATCAGCCAATCAGATTGAGCTCGCATTCTATTGGCTGTTCGATGGATGAAGATTGAAGACGCCGCTTGGATGAAGACTTCTATCGGATGGAAGATCTCTTCAGCGCCCCTTGGATGAAGACTTCTATCGGATGGAAGACCTCTTCAGCGCCCCTTGGATGATGACTTCAGCCCAGCTGGGTGAACACGACTCAAGGTAGGGAGATCTTCAGGGGGGTAGTGTTAGATTTATTTAAGGGGGGTTTGGGTGGGTTAGAGTAGGGGTATGTGGGTTTTAATGTTGGGGGGGTTGTAGGTTTTTTTACAGGCAAAAGAGCTGATTACTTTGGGGCATGCCCCGCAAAAAGCCATTTTAAGGGCTGGTAAAAGAGCTGATTGCTTTGTAATGTAGAATAGGGTAGGGACTTTTATTATTTTGTTTTTTTTTTAATTTTATTAGGGGGCTTAGATTAGGTGTAATTAGTTTAACATTCTTGTAATATTTTTTTATTTTCTGTAATTTAGTGGGGTTTTTTTTTTATTTAGTTTAGTTTATTTAATTGTATTTAATTGTAGGTATTGGTAGCTAATTTATTTAATTAATTTAATGATAGTGTAGTGTTAGGTTTAATTGTAACTTAGGTTAGGATTTATTTTACAGTTAATTTTGTATTTCTTTTAGCTAGGTAGTTATTAAATAGTTAACAACTATTTAATAACTATTGTACCTAGTTAAAATAAATACAAAGTTGCCTGTAAAATAAATATAAATCCTAAAATAGCTACAATGTAATTATTAATTACATTGTAGCTATATTAGGGTTTATTTTATAGGTATTTAGTTTTAAATAGGAAAAATTAATTTAATAAGAGTAATATTATTTAGATTTATTTAATTAATATTTAAGTTAGGGGGGTGTTAGGGTTAGTGTTAGACTTAGGGCTTAATAATGTTATTATATGTTGCGGCAGTATAGGGGGGGCAGGATAGGGGTTAATTAGTTTAATATAGATGGCGGCGGTATAGGGGGGACAGGATAGGGGTTAATACATTTATTATAGGTGGCAACGGTGTAGGGGGGCAGATTAGGGGTTAATAAGTTTAATATAGGTGGTGGCGGGGGCCGGGAGCTGCGGTTTAGGGGTTAAACAATTTATTTAGTTGCGGCGGGGTCCGGGATCCGCAGGATAGGGGTTAATAACTTTATTATAGGTGGTGCCGGTATAGGGGGGGCAGGAGAGGGGTTAATAGGTATTATGTAGGTGGCGGAGGGGTCCGGGAGCGGCGGTTTAGGGGTTAATACTGTCAGGGTAGAGGTAAATGACATATATATATATATATATATATATATATATATATATATATATATATATATATATACAGGGAGTGCAGAATTATTAGGCAAATGAGTATTTTGACCACATCATCCTCTTTATGCATGTTGTCTTACTCCAAGCTGTATAGGCTCGAAAGCCTACTACCAATTAAGCATATTAGGTGATGTGCATCTCTGTAATGAGAAGGGGTGTGGTCTAATGACATCAACACCCTATATCAGGTGTGCATAATTATTAGGCAACTTTCTTTCCTTTGGCAAAATGGGTCAAAAGAAGGACTTGACAGGCTCAGAAAAGTCAAAAATAGTGAGATATCTTGCAGAGGGATGCAGCACTCTTAAAATTGCAAAGCTTCTGAAGCGTGATCATCGAACAATCAAGCGTTTCATTCAAAATAGTCAACAGGGTCGCAAGAAGCGTGTGTAAAAACCAAGGTGCAAAATAACTGCCCATGAACTGAGAAAAGTCAAGCGTGCAGCTGCCAAGATGCCACTTGCCACCAGTTTGGCCATATTTCAGAGCTGCAACATCACTGGAGTGCCCAAAAGCACAAGGTGTGCAATACTCAGAGACATGGCCAAGGTAAGAAAGGCTGAAAGACGACCACCACTGAACAAGACACACAAGCTGAAACGTCAAGACTGGGCCAAGAAATATCTCAAGACTGATTTTTCTAAGGTTTTATGGACTGATGAAATGAGAGTGAGTCTTGATGGGCCAGATGGATGGGCCCGTGGCTGGATTGGTAAAGGGCAGAGAGCTCCAGTCTGACTCAGACGCCAGCAAGGTGGAGGTGGAGTACTGGTTTGGGCTGGTATCATCAAAGATGAGCTTGTGGGGCCTTTTTGGGTTGAGGATGGAGTCAAGCTCAACTCCCAGTCCTACTGCCAGTTTCTGGAAGACACCTTCTTCAAGCAGTGGTACAGGAAGAGGTCTGCATCCTTCAAGAAAAACATGATTTTCATGCAGGACAATGCTCCATCACACGCGTCCAAGTACTCCACAGCGTGGCTGGCAAGAAAGGGTATAAAAGAAGAAAATCTAATGACATGGCCTCCTTGTTCCCCTGATCTGAACCCCATTGAGAACCTGTGGTCCATCATCAAATGTGAGATTTACAAGGAGGGAAAACAGTACACCTCTCTGAACAGTGTCTGGGAGGCTGTGGTTGCTGCTGCACGCAATGTTGATGGTGAACAGATCAAAACACTGACAGAATCCATGGATGGCAGGCTTTTGAGTGTCCTTGCAAAGAAAGGTGGCTATATTGGTCACTGATTTGTTTTTGTTTTGTTTTTGAATGTCAGAAAACATAATTTATGCTTACCTGATAAATTCCTTTCTTCTGTAGTGTGATCAGTCCACGGGTCATCATTACTTGTGGGATATTAACTGCTCCCCTACAGGAAGTGCAAGAGGATTCACCCAGCAGAGTTGCTATATAGCTCCTCCCCTCTACGTCACCTCCAGTCATTCGACCAAGGACCAACGAGAAAGGAGAAGCCAAGGGTGTAGTGGTGACTGGAGTATAATTTAAAAAATATTTACCTGCCTTAAAAAACAGGGCGGGCCGTGGACTGATCACACTACAGAAGAAAGGAATTTATCAGGTAAGCATAAATTATGTTTTCTTCTGTTAAGTGTGATCAGTCCACGGGTCATCATTACTTGTGGGATACCAATACCAAAGCAAAAGTACACGGATGACGGGAGGGATAGGCAGGCTCTTTATACAGAAGGAACCACTGCCTGAAGAACCTTTCTCCCAAAAATAGCCTCCGAGGAAGCAAAAGTGTCAAATTTGTAAAATTTGGAAAAAGTATGAAGCGAAGACCAAGTTGCAGCCTTGCAAATCTGTTCAACAGAGGCCTCATTCTTAAAGGCCCAAGTGGAAGCCACAGCTCTAGTGGAATGAGCTGTAATTCTTTCAGGAGGCTGCTGTCCAGCAGTCTCATAAGCTAAACGAATTATGCTACGAAGCCAAAAAGAGAGAGAGGTAGCAGAAGCTTTTTGACCTCTCCTCTGACCAGAGTAAACGACAAACAGGGAAGACGTTTGTCGAAAATCTTTAGTTGCCTGTAAATAAAATTTAAGGGCACGAACTACATCCAGATTGTGCAAAAGACGTTCCTTCCTCGAAGAAGGATTTGGGCACAAGGATGGAACAACAATCTCCTGATTGATATTCCTGTTAGTGACTACCTTAGGTAAGAACCCAGGCTTAGTACGCAGAACTACCTTATCCGAGTGAAAAATCAAATAAGGAGAATCACAATGTAAGGCTGATAACTCAGAGACTCTTCGAGCCGAGGAAATAGCCATTAAAAATAGAACTTTCCAAGATAACAACTTTATATCAATGGAATGAAGGGGTTCAAACGGAACACCCTGTAGAACGTTAAGAACAAGGTTTAAACTCCATGGTGGAGCCACAGCTTTAAACACAGGTTTAATCCTGGCCAAAGCCTGACAAAAAGCCTGAACGTCTGGAACTTCTGACAGACGCTTGTGTAACAGAATGGACAGAGCTGAGATCTGTCCCTTTAAGGAACTAGCGGATAACCCCTTTTCTAAACCTTCTTGTAGAAAAGACAATATCCTAGGAATCCTAACCTTACTCCAAGAGTAACCTTTGGATTCGCACCAATATAGGTATTTACGCCATATTTTATGGTAAATCTTTCTGGTAACAGGCTTCCTAGCCTGTATTAAGGTATCAATAACTGACTCAGAAAAACCATGCTTTGATAAGATCAAGCGTTCAATTTCCAAGCAGTCAGCTTCAGAGAAGTTAGATTTTGATGTTTGAAAGGACCCTGAATCAGAAGGTCCTGTTTCAGAGGTAACGACCAAGGTGGACAGAATGACATGTCCACCAGATCTGTATACCAAGTCCTGCGTGGCCATGCAGGCGCTATTAGAATCACTGATGCTTTCTCCTGTTTGATTCTGGCAATCAATCGAGGAAGCATCGGGAAAGGTGGAAACACATGAGCCATCCTGAAGGTCCATGGTGCTGTCAAGGCATCTATCAGGACCGCTCCCGGATCCCTGGATCTGGACCCGTAGCGCGGAAGCTTGGCGTTCTGTCGAGACGCCATGAGATCTATCTCTGGTTTGCCCCAACGTCGAAGTATTTGGGCAAAGACCTCTGGATGAAGTTCCCACTCCCCCGGATGAAAAGTCTGACGACTTAAGAAATCCGCCTCCCAGTTCTCCACTCCCGGGATGTGGATTGCAGACAGGTGGCAAGAGTGAGACTCTGCCCAGCGAATTATCTTCGATACTTCCATCATTGCTAGGGAGCTTCTTGTCCCTCCCTGATGGTTGATATAAGCTACAGTCGTGATGTTGTCCGACTGGAACCTGATGAACCCCCGAGTTGCTAACTGGGGCCAAGCCAGAAGAGCATTGAGGACTGCTCTCAATTCCAGAATGTTTATTGGAAGAAGACTCTCCTCCTGATTCCATAGTCCCTGAGCCTTCAGAGAATTCCAGACAGCGCCCCAACCTAGTAGGCTGGCGTCTGTTGTTACAATTGACCAGTCTGGCCTGCTGAATGGCATTCCCCTGGACAGATGTGGCCGATAAAGCCACCATAGAAGAGAATTTCTGGTCTCTTGAATGGAATGAAGGACACGGCATGCACTTTGAAGTTTTGTTAACCTGTCCTCTGTCAGGTAAATCTTCATTTCTACAGAATCTATCAGAGTCCCCAGGAAGGGAACTCTTGTGAGTGGAAAGAGAGAACTTTTCTCTTCGTTCACTTTCCATCCATGCGACCTTAGAAATGCCAGTACTATCTCTGTATGAGATTTGGCAGTTTGAAAGCTTGAAGCTTGTATCAGTATGTCGTCTAAGTACGGAGCTACTGAAATTCCTCGCGGTCTTAGTACCGCCAGAAGAGTGCCCAGAACCTTTGTGAAGATTCTTGGAGCCGTAGCCAGTCCGAATGGAAGAGCTACAAACTGGTAATGCCTGTCTAAAAAGGCAAACCTTAGATACCGGTAATGACTTCTGTGAATCGGTATGTGAAGGTAAGCATCCTTTAAATCCACTGTGGTCAAGTACTGACCCTCTTGGATCATGGGCAAAATTGTTCGAATAGTTTCCATCTTGAACGATGGAACTCTTAGGAATTTGTTTAGGATCTTTAAATCCAAGATTGGCCTGAAGGTTCCCTCTTTTTTGGGAACTACAAACAGATTTGAGTAAAACCCTTGTCCTTGTTCCAACCGCGGAACTGGATGGATCACTCCCATTAATAAAAGATCTTGTACGCAGCGTAGAAACGCTTCCTTCTTTGTTAGGTTTGTTGACAACCTTGACAGATGAAATCTCCCTCTTGGGGGAGGGGATTTGAAGTCCAGAAGGTATCCCTGAGATATGATCTCTAACGCCCAGGGATCCTGAACATCTCTTGCCCAAGCCTGGGCGAAGAGGGAAAGTCTGCCCCCCACTAGATCCGGTCCCGGATCGGGGGCCCTCAATTCATGCTGTCTTAGGGGCAGCAGCAGGTTTTCTGGCCTGTTTGCCCCTGTTCCAGGACTGGTTAGGTTTCCAGCCTTGTCTGTAGCGAGCAACAGCTCCTTCCTGTTTTGGTGCAGAGGAAGTTGATGCTGCTCCTGCTTTGAAATTACGAAAGGAACGAAAATTGGACTGTCTAGCCTTGGCTTTGGCCTTGTCCTGAGGCAGGGCATGACCTTTACCTCCTGTAATGTCATCAATAATCTCTTTCAAGCCGGGCCCGAATAAGGTCTGCCCTTTGAAAGGAATATTAAGCAATTTAGATTTAGACGTAACATCAGCTGACCAGGATTTTAGCCACAGAGCTCTGCGTGCCTGAATGGCGAATCCTGAATTTTTAGCCGCAAGTTTAGTTAAATGTACTACGGCATCTGAAATAAATGAATTAGCTAACTTAAGGAATTTAAGTTTGTGTGTGATGTCATCTAGTGTGGATGATTGAAGTGTCTCTTCCAGAGACTCAAACCAAAATGCTGCTGCAGCCGTGACAGGCGCAATACATGCAAGAGGTTGCAATATAAACCCTTGTTGAACAAACATTTTCTTAAGGTAACCCTCTAATTTTTTATCCATTGGATCTGAAAAAGCACAGCTATCCTCCACTGGGATAGTGGTACGCTTAGCTAAAGTAGAAACTGCTCCCTCCACCTTAGGGACCATTTGCCATAAGTCCCGTGTGGCGGCGTCTATTGGAAACATTTTTCTGAATATAGGAGGGGGTGAGAAAGGCACACCGGGTCTATCCCACTCCTTAGTAACAATGTCAGTAAGTCTCTTAGGTATAGGAAAAACGTCAGTACTCGTCGGTACCGCAAAATATTTATCCAACCTACACATTTTTTCTGGGATTGCAACTGTGTTACAATCATTCAGAGCCGCTAATACCTAACACACGGAGGTTCTCAAGCTTAAATTTAAAATTTGAAATGTCTGAGTCCAGTTTATTTGGATCAGAACCGTCACCCACAGAATGAAGCTCTCCGTCTTCATGTTCTGCAAACTGTGACGCAGTATCAGACATGGCCCTTGCATTATCAGCGCACTCTGTTCTCATCCCAGAGTGATCACGTTTACCTCTTAGTTCTGGTAGTTTAGCCAAAACTTCAGTCATAACAGTAGCCATATCTTGTAATGTGATTTGTAATGGCCGCCCAGATGCACTCGGCGCTACAATATCACGCACCTCCTGAGCGGGAGATGCAGGTACTGACACGTGAGGCGAGTTAGTCGGCATAACTCTCCCCTCGTTGTTTGGTGAAATATGTTCAATTTGTACAGATTGACTATTTTTTAAAGTAGCATCAATACATTTAGTACATAAATTTCTATTGGGCTCCACTTTGGCATTAACACATATAGCACAGATATCTTCCTCTGAATCAGACATGTTTAACACACTAGCAAATAAACAGCAACTTGGAAATACTTTTCAAAGTAATTTACAAATAATATGAAAACGAACTGTGCCTTTAAGAAGCACAGAAAAATATTATAACAGATAAAATAATTAAGTTATAGCATCAATCTTTGTCAGAATATACAGTTTTAGCAAAGGATTGTTCCCCTCAGCAAATGATAACTAACCCAGGCAGCAGAAAAAAAATACACAAATAAACGTTTTTTATATCACAGTCAATACAATCAGCACAGCTCTGCTGTATGATTACTTCCCTCAAAAAAGACTCTTGAGATCCCTGAACTCTGTAGAGATGAACCGGATCATGCAGGAAGAAAATGAACCTCTGACTGAGTTTTTCTGATGCATAGTGAAAGCACCAAAATGGCCCCTCCCCCACACACATAACAGTGAGAGGGATCAGTGAACTGCTCTAATTTAAATCAAAACTATTGCCAAGTGGAAAAAAAGTGCCCAAAACATTTTTTCACCCAGTACCTCAGAGAAAAAAACGTTTTTACATGCCAGCAAAAAAACATTTTACCTCAATAATTAATTGTCATTTAAAACCTATTGCAAGTCCCTGCAAAATAGGTTAAGTCTATGTATACAGTTTAAAAGCCAGAGAAGTACCATTTCCCAGAAAACTGAAGTGTAAAATATACATACATGACAGCCTGATATCAGCTACATCTACTGCATTCAAGGCTGAGTTTACATTATAACGGTATGGCAGGATTTTCTCATCAATTCCATGTCAGAAAATAATAAACTGCTACATACCTCTTTGCAGATTAATCTGCCTGCTGTCATCTGATCTGAAGTTTACCTCACTCCTCAGATGGCCGAGAAACAGCAATATGATCTTAACTACTCCGGCTAAAATCATAGAAAAACTCAGGTAGATTCTTCTTCAAATTCTACCAGAGAAGGAATAACACACTCCGGTGCTATTATAAAATAACAAACTTTTGATTGAAGATATAAAAACTAAATATATCACCATAGTCCTCTCACACATCCTATCTAGTCGTTGGGTGCAAGAGAATGACTGGAGGTGACGTAGAGGGGAGGAGCTATATAGCAACTCTGCTGGGTGAATCCTCTTGCACTTCCTGTAGGGGAGCAGTTAATATCCCACAAGTAATGATGACCCGTGGACTGATCACACTTAACAGAAGAAATGTATATTTGTGAATGTTGAGATGTTATATTGGTTTCACTGGTAAAAATAAATAATTGAAATGGGTATATATTTGTTTTTTGTTAAGTTGCCTAATAATTATGCACAGTAATAGTCACCTGCACACACAGATATCCCCCTAAAATTGCTAAAACTAAAAACAAACTAAAAACTACTTCCAAAAATATTCAGCTTTGATATTAATGAGTTTTTTGGGTTCATTGAGAACATGGTTGTTGTTCAATAATAAAATTAATCCTCAAAAATACAACTTGCCTAATAATTCTGCACTCCCTGTATATATATATATATATATATATATATATATATATATATATATATATATATATATATATATATATATATATGTCAATAGGACAGGGAAATGTGTTTATGTATGAAACCATATTTTTATCAGATATTACTGAAATAGGGTTGAAATCCTGATGTCAGGATTTGATTCACAAAACCCCCACAAGTTGAATAAACATCTCAAGACTAAAATTGCAGACAGGATGTCCCAAGAAACAAAAGGGAAGCATTTGCTCCCTAGATGAAGCTACAAACATTTTTCAAAGGAACTGAAAATTAACACAGATTTGTAAAATGATTCGTGCTGTGCAGGGAGACACATTCTGGATCTATGAACTGGATAAACAGGTAAAATACTGAATACACAGTGATTAGCATAGAGGTGTTAATTGCCCCTAAACATCAAATACACGTCTGTATTGCTAGCTAAACAGAAAATATGTTGTATTGTGACTTTTACAACTACTCGTAAAATGACCTATGCTGTTTATGAAGTCTCCATATACTAGAAAGAGCAGACAGATTAGCATTTACAGTCCATGTATGACATAAGTAAAACTAAATACATTTTGAAAAAAAAGAAATAATGCCAATGGTTCATGTGTGTTTGGAATGATTCAGATGGCCCATATATATATATATATATATATATATATATATATATATATATATATATATATATATATATATATTTGGAACTGTAACATATTATATTAAATGGAAATTACAATAAACCCATTGTTAAAAGACAGCATAGAAATTAATACATGTGTGTGCATATATATAACATCATTTTTCTATTTTTCAGATGGACCATAGAGGAATTAATGCAGGCAGAACTGGTTGGAGATGTAAAACATGCCGAATCAGGATTTTAAATGCCATTAATTTCAAAGTAATTAGCAGTATTAAATTAATATATTGATGTTTCATATCAAAATGATCAGAAAATTCATAAGATACTACCCTATCTAAAACAAATATTGTGAATTATTGTTGTAGAGAGTTATAGTCTAATGAATAACCACTTCATAGAAATAATTAAGTTGTTAAAAATGCTGGTTAAATGTATTGCTGTGTTGTATATCTACTGCCCCCGAGTGGCCAAAATCCAGTAGGACAGTTAAGGGAATTAACTGTTCAAAAGATGCGTTTCCATGGTGAACATGTTCAGCTCCGTTAAGGGCCAATCCGATTAGATATTCCAGATACCCAATAGCAGGGACAAGTTTTCAAAGGGCCGCCCATATTCCACACCTATGATTAAGAATATAAGATTGTATGCAGGATAGGGGAGAGAACACTGGCTGCTGATTTTGTAACTGACTGAACTGTTGCATGGGAGACACTCAAACTATAAAACAAAGTGGGCCATACTTCTCCTTATCCATTGCAATTACACTTATTTTATATGAGGTGGGACAAGTCTTGAAGCTGAATATCATCTGGTAAAGTATATATATATATATATATATATATATATATATATATATATATATATATATATATATATATATATATATATATATATATATAAAAGATTATTGGTAAGAACATAGTCCAGTTCTAATAAATAGATTTAAAGAGAACAGTCTATATTTTGCTTATATTCATAGCCCTGTGTAGGATCAAGTTTATCTTTTGTATGCTAAGAAATTCATTTAAAGCAATTGTTCACAGTAAGAATATATGCATTTTTAGTATCCTAATTAGAATTGTGTTAGAGTAAATTGTGGTTAAATAACTGAGTGTATTGCTTGAATGTTAGCAGCTAAATATCTTAGAATCTCATTGTGTTAACTGAATGAAAGGCTATTTGTAAATAAGGCTGTTTTTTAAAGATAAACTTTGCTGGGCTTTGTAAGAAGTATAGCATATCTTAATATGTTCAGCTCCGTTAAGGGCCAATCCGATTAGATATTCCAGATACCCAATCAGAAGGGACAAGCAAAAGGGCCACCCATATTCATCACCTATGATGGAAAACTATGGATAAGTAAGAGCAAGAGAGAGAAGAAGGACAGATTGTGCTAAGTTAACCTGTAACTGGTGTGCTGGGCGTGAGATACCATTTACTCTGGCAAAGCTAATCTACCCTTTTCTCATTGATTGCAATATATACTTATTGGTGATTCTGAGGTGAGATAATTCCTATTAAGGAATACTGGATATCGATTGGCATTTATCCAGGTAACGTATTGAAAGATTGTGTGGGTAGATTGAAAAGAGCAAATTGTGTTTTAAACTGTATTGCATAGCCTTTAATAGCTCTCAGCTTGCCTGTTTGTATGCAAATATTTAAAGTAAACATTTATTATTGCTGTATGTAGCAGATTTAAAGAAGTAGTTTGTATTTCAAGTTAGTATTTCATAAGCCTGTGTATTGTTAAACATATATCATTGATGCTAAGTAAATTATCTGTGAAAATTTTGATATTTTAAAGTAGAATTGTGTTAGAGTGAAGTGTGGGTAAATAGCTGAGTATTTTATTTAGAATCCCTTTGTGTTAATTGAATGAAAGGCTATTTGTAAATAAGGCTGGTTTTTAAAGGTAAACTTTTATGAGTTTTGTAAGAAGTATAGCATATCTTAATAGTTTTTGAACGCATATAATATTGTTTCATGTTCTGGTATTACAAATATATTCCAATATGCTCATAGATATTAACTAAATAAAAGAATTCAGATATTTATATTAATTTTATGGTTTCTAGTAGATGCATATTGATTGAGGGTTTATTTTAAAGGATAATTATTTAAATATATTGTGTTCTAACCCTGCCATAGACTAATATATTATTTGGAGAGCACTACTGAAGATTTTTAATAAATATACTGACAATACATTTATTATAGTTGCGGCAGGGTCTAGGAGCGGCGGTTTAGGGGTTAATACATTTATTATAGTTGCGGCGGGGTCTAGGAGCAGCGGTTTAGGGGTTAATAACTTTATTTAGTTGTGGGGGGCTCCGGGGGTGGCGGTATAGGGGGTAGAACAGTATAGTATAGTGTGAGTGCTTAGTGACAGCTTATCAATAAAGCTGTAAAAAACCCGAAGAGCAGCGAGATCGGATGAGTGATAACTATCACAGTCCGCTGCTCATCACCCCGTACTTGGTGCGCGGCTTTTTGATAGCTTTTTTGATCACTTTGGCGAACGTATTCAGGTCTGCGGCGGTGATGTGAGGCGAGCTTAGGCGAGCGTATTGGGCCGGCGAATGCAAGAAAATTACGGAGCTTAATAACTAGAGGCCATTGTATGGAGGCACTTGCATGAGATTCATTAATATTTATCATATTGATATCATATATTTGTAGGAAATAGAAATTATTATAAAAGAGAAAAAAAAATATTTCGAAATTACTATTTTGAAAAAAAAGAGAAAGTTTTTTTTGTTGAAGATTGAAATATTGATGTTCATATTTTGAGATTGATATTGATATTTTGAAATATTGTTAAAGATTAATTTTTGAAAAATAGATAAAAATATTAATTTTTCATATTTCAAAATAAATAAAAAATATTAACTTTTCATATTTCAAAATTAATCAAAAATATTAATTTTCATATTTCAAAATTCATAAAAATATATTTTTTTTCATATTTCAAAATTCATAAAAATATAAATGTTTTCATATTTCATATATTACAGCTCAGCAACCGAACAATACTTTTTTAGGGGTACAGCCAGTGGTCAGCAGTGGACCACAGGCACAGTCATAAATACTGCAGCATCACCTGAGAGGGAGGGGAGAGATATACAAAATGTAATAATAAATATCAATGATACTAATCATGCTCTCTCCCCACAGACTGGAAACGGACGATTTAGCCGTGATGACAAGCAACCTCATCCGGGAAAAATTAACAAATCTCTTCTTTTGCAGCACTCTCTTAACCTTATTTCCACAGATGCGGTACACAAGAATCCAGTCAACCCTTTCATAGAGGGAACCAGTAGGTACGAAGTTCCTTCTGCACGGGAGAACATGGCGGATTGAGGTAACACGTGGCAAAGCCCACAGATGTATGATAACGCAAATTTTATGTGTGAAATGGTAGAAACTGCAGGGAGATATTATGTATTAGCTGAGCTGCAAGATTCAGTCTCCAACCCTATCATGGGATTAATTGATACTGGATCTCAGGCAACTATTTTATCCCACAGGTACTACACACAGCTAAATGAGCTAACACCCCACAAACCTAAAATAAAAGAATTTGATGGTTCTCTAATAGGAGTTGGGGGTGACTCCCTAAAAGTTTACGGTATTGCCTGGTTAAAATTTTAATTGGGGAACAGGGTCATAAGACACCCTGTCATTATAGTGGATCTGCCTACTGATCGTTTAATTATTGGTAGTGATCTCCTGAAGCGATTAAGCACCATAATTGATTGCATAAATAATGTAATTTGGTCACAAGTTAAGAGGCCTATCAATTATGAGAAATCTGGTATATCTCATCCCCGACATAACTGTCACGTGGTGGAAGAGAAACCAGATGCTGTGGAGATTCATTTCAGGAATAACTCTGTACCTGAAATCACTATTTTACAAATAGATGATCAGACTCCTTTAAGTGACTTTGATGGTAATACTTTTAAAATTTCGCCTGGAAAGATAGCGAATATTTCCCTAGACGGCGATGTATTAACCATATCTCTGCACAAGGGGGATCATAAAATCCCTAAGGGGGAGGCCACGCCCATTCCCTCACAGGTATTGAGAGAGTTAAAGAGGATCTATTTATCCCTATACAAATGCATGACCTTGGTACAACAAAATATGCCATGTTGAGTTTAAAACAGGAAGCTAGCTATATAAGCGAAGGCTTATTAGCGCAGATAGCTGAACCTAAAGTGATTAAATATCTTTCTCCCCAAGACCACTGGGTCAACGGCCTGGATGACAGGTTTGAAATCTATAACATCACAGCTAAGTGTTTATTATCTATATCTATGGGTAATAAGTCAGTGAAGCACCTGTTTTTAGTTTTAAATACTCCCCATAATCAAATATACATTGGCAATGATATCTTACATAGATATGCCATACAAATAGATTTGATTAACTCTTGCCTCTGGAGCAGGTTAAAGGGGGACCCTGAAGTATTTCAGGATGGAAGTGCAGCCCTGAAATCAAACCAGCAATTGCCATATGCTGTGAATATGCAGGTGTCTAACGATGTTGTAATTCCTGCAGGGGCTGATAAATTTCTTTTACCCTTACAGGTAAAGAGAGGTCATAAATTAAAAACTTCTGAATGACTAATTTGCCTCTCCCATAGAATACAGAATCTGGGTGTTACTATGGCCCACACTTCTTTGGTGAATATTGGAACTATTCCAATACATGTTATTGTGCATACCATGAGCCCACAGGATATAACATTATCCAAGGGAACTACCATAGGATATGCACTGGAATCAAGTTATTACACTTTCGGATTCCAGAATAATGTAATTGGGTTGATCCCTGAAGGATACTTAACTGAAGAACAATTAATAGAACAATCCTTTACATCTATGGCAGAGGGTCTATTTAATATTCAGTCTATTTATCCCTTCAGCTCAGAGGAAGGCATCTGTAAAATTGAAGAAGCCTCTCTAGTATTTGATCAGCCGATCAAACAGCAAGATTACCCCAATACCCAGAATCATGGGGGCAATATAAATTATAATCAAGGGGATCTCACCTTTAGGTTGGAAGACGCCTATGAAAGAGGACAGCCTGAAATCTTTCCAGGATTTCAGCAAATAGTCGAAGAGCAAATATCCTTAGCTAATGGCTGTTCCAGCGATGATGAACGCCAACAGCTGCGAGAACTCCTGATGGAGTACAAGGATATTTTTGCTAGGGATTCTTATGACTGTGGTACTACAGACTTGCACATTGCAAGAATACAAACAGATCCCAATGCTCCACCTGTATTTGTTAAACAATACAGACATTTTTTAGCCTCATATGATTCTCTTGCAGAAATCATAAGGAACTTGGAAGAAACGGGTATCATACGACAGGTGCACAGCTCTTATAATAATCCTATTCTAGGTGTTCTTAAGCCCAATGGACAATGGCGTTTGTGTGCTGATTTAAGACAGCTAAACAAACGAGTGTACATGTCTGGCTGGCCTGTACCATACATTGACCAATGCCTAGCGCAGATGCAGGGATCCAAAATATTCACTGCCATTGATTGTGCACAGGGAAATTGGACCATAAAAGTACATGAGGAGGACTGGTATAAGCTGGCATTCTCATTCCAAAAGGTCCAGTATGCATTTCAGAGACTTCCTTTTGGATACATAAATTCTGGACATGAATTTGCTGTATTCATGCATAAGGCTATGCCTGATGCACTGGAAAGGGGGACCTTATCTTATGTTGATGATGTTTTAATCAAAAGCACAGACTTTGAAAAACACATTACAGAGCTTAAACACGTCCTCAGCCAACTTAAAAGGGCAGGTGTCAAATTATCCCTACAAAAAGCTCAATGGTGCCGCACTCGTGTAAACTTCTTGGGACATGAAGTTACTTCTGAAGGACTAAATCCTCAGAAGAAAAAGGTGGAAGCTATAGTAAATTCTAAAAATCCAACCAACTTAAAGGAATTGAGATCATTCCTGGGTATGACAAATTATTCTCGCAAATTCATTGATAATTATGCAGAGTTAGCTAAACTATTACTACTTCTTCTAAAGAAGGATGTGAAATGGCACTGGAGTGAGTCTCAAGAGACAGCCATAAAAGAGCCACCTTGCTTAGCATACCCTGAAGGAGGTAAACCTTTCTTCTTAGAGACAGGTTACACAGATGTAAGCATGAGTGCTCATGCTGTGTTACACCAAAAGCATGATAATTTAAGCAAAGCCATAGCTTATGCGAGCAAAACTCTATCCCCAGTAGAAATAAAATTTTGCGATTGCGAAAAAGCCCTCTTATCTACTGTATGGGCTCTACAAAATTTCTGCAGCTATATACAGGGCGAGAAAATTATTGTAGAAACTGCCCACTAACCTTTGCTGTATTTGCAAAGTGAGAGAATAAGAAATGGGAATTTGTCAAATAGCCGCATAACAGCGTGGACTCTTTCCTTACAAGGCTGGCCTTTAGAAATTTGCTACAAGCAGAATAAAAAGAATCCAGTCACACAGGGGCTTGCTGAGCTCCATGACTGTACTGCTAGAGATCCTGGGGAAGAATTATCCGAAGATGATTTCCTGGAGGAACAGTTGCTTTCCCCATATAAAATGTACAATGAGGACCAGTGTCAAACATTACCTTGGGTATATGTTGATGGTTGTTCTTACCATGCCACTATTGATAATGAGAGAATGGGATGTGTTAGGAGCGCCTAATAAAAGGCCAGGTCTAAGTTAAGAGTGTGGACTAGAAATGCTGGTATTGTACAATAAGAGGATCCTACAATTACACAATAATGGGATCCTTAAATTACACAAATTAACAAGTTTAATAACACATATAATAACAGCAGGTAATCACAGGTTAAAAAAGCATAAAAGTATATGGATCCATGATACTTATTAAAAACAATCGCAGTAAAAATGATCTAACAATGGGAGTAATAAAATGATACTGTTACAACAATGATGATGATAAAAGGGCAAAAATAAAATAATAAAAACAATGGAACAATACAAATAAAATACGGGAATAAGTGGTTGTATGCGATGTCTAGTGAGAATCAATGAAATAAGCAGTGGAAAATATATATAAACATGTAAAAATAAACCAAGGATAAATATAAATAGATTGGAAGTCCTGTGAAAAATCAGTGAAAAAGATGGTCATGAAACCGGTGAAAAATGAAGTATATATGGTAATACCAGTGAAAGAGTATATATATGTGTTGAAAATCCAATAAAAATGATGTATAAAAATATATAAGTAAGTCAGAAAATCCTTGTAATCCAAATATCAATCCAAAAGCATGTAGGTGCATCCAATTGTATGATGATAATTAAATGAAGTCCAAGAGTGAAAAATCAAATATAAAAACGAAGCAAAAATGTGATATATTCAGAAAGTCAATAAACAGTGAGCGCTGGTTATCAAAAATATATACAAACAAACTTCATAAAAAATCAAAAAAATCAAAAAATCAAATCCTGTGAAAAAATATATAAAAGAAGAAGATCCAATCCCTGTGAAAAAAGAAGAAAGAAGAAAAAATACAACATAGAGCAGTATTGTTTAAAATAAGCTTACAGTTATAGGAATAAAACTCACCATATATGCCAACGCGTTTCGGCCCACCAGTCTTGAAAAAGGCCCTATTGGTGGGCCGAAACGCGTTGGCATATATGGTGAGTTTTATTCCTATAACTGTAAGCTTATTTTAAACAATACTGCTCTATGTTGTATTTTTTCTTTTTTCACAGGGATTGGATCTTCTTCTTTTATATATTTTTTCACAGGATTTGATTTTTTGATTTTTTTGATTTTTTATGAAGTTTGTTTGTATATATTTTTGATAACCAGCGCTCACTGTTTATTGACTTTCTGAATATATCACATTTTTGCTTCGTTTTTATATTTGATTTTTCACTGTTGGACCTCATTTTATTATCATCATACAATTGGATTCACCTACATGCTTTTGGATTGATATTTGGATTACAAGGATTTTCTGACTTACTTATATATTTTTATACATCATTTTTATTGGATTTTCAACACATATATATACTCTTTCACTGGTATTACCATATATACTTCATTTTTCACCGGTTTCACGACCATCTTTTTCACTGATTTTTCACAGGACTTCCAATCTATTTATATTTATCCTTGGTTTATTTTTACATGTTTATATATATTTTCCACTGCTTATTTCATTGATTCTCACTAGACATCGCATACAACCACTTATTCCCGTATTTTATTTGTATTGTTCCATTGTTTTTATTCTTTTATTTTTGCCCTTTTATCATCATCATTGTTGTAACAGTATCATTTTATTACTGCCATTGTTAGATCATTTTTACTGCGATTGTTTTTAATAAGTATCATGGATCCATATACTTTTATGCTTTTTTAACCTATGATTACCTGCTGTTATTATATGTGTTATTAAACTTGTTAATTTGTGTAATTTAAGGATCCCATTATTGTGTAATTGTAGGATCATCTTGTTGTACAATACCAGCATTTCTAGTCCACACTCTTAACTTAGACCTGGCCTTTTATTAGGCGCTCCTAACACATCCCATTCTTTCTGTCCTTATTCTTGGGTATCTAGAGACCCAATTGTTATAGAAGCTTTGGTCTTGGAGTTAGCGCCGTCGGTCAGATCACATTTTAGCGTACTATTGATAATGAGCACAGATTGGTCGCTGGCATTGGTATAACTTGGGCAAATTAATTCTCAAATATATCTATAGGTTTTAACATTGGACCAAGATCCAGTCAAGTTGCAGAACTCACTGCTGTTCTAAAAACCATTGAAATGGCTATTGAACATGGTATTCACGAATTTGTGATCATAACTGACTCAAATCATGTGCGTGACAGTTTTGTTGAATATCTGCCAACTTGGAAACGAAATGGCATGCAGAAAAGCAATAACAAACCAATCAAGCATGGCAAGTTGTTCTGCAAGATTGATAATCTGGTGGTATCTAATGATTTAACCATACACTGGAAAAAGACCAAGGGTCATTCCAGGGTTCTAGGCCCAGATAAGGAAGGCAATGATCTAGCAGATTCATTAGCCAAACAGGGAGCCATAACTGGAAAACTCCTAAATATTGACCACTTAATGGGTACAATTCAGGTAGAAGCCATTACCAGAAACCAGGCAAAACAACAAAGTGAGCCTAACCTGGTACAATGGAGTCAGGATTCTCCTACTGAGGACCTGATCACTAGTCAAAAAGAAGACCCCATTGTAGGCATCTTCTATAAACACATAGAAGATCCTGAAAGCAACCCCATATCAAAGATGACTGTATTGGCAAAGAAGATCTTAGAATCTTAATGAAATCCAGAACACAATTCAAGTTACAGGATGGTTTGTTAATTAGGACCTCCAAAACTGGCATTCAGCAATGGGTAGTACCCACCAAGTTCAGAGGTCTAATGCTTCAACATGCCCATGATGCTCCCACATCCGGTCCTCGTGGTGGCAAACTCACGTATTAAATATTGCGTGATTACGCTTTTTGGCCACACATGTTGAAAGATGTTCAAACCTACTGTGAAGGGTGTTTAATCTGCCCACAGTTCAAACCCACTGCGCCAACACATAGAGCGCCATTACAGAAAAGGGGGATGGTAATGCCATGGTCAGATATACAAATTGATTTTATTGGTCCAGTAACAAGGTCCTCAAGATGTAACAAATATATGTTAACAGTGACATGCCTGTTCACTAAATGGGTAGAGTGCATCAATGCACCTAACAATAGTGCTGAAACATGTGCAGCATTGCTCATCAACCACGTGTTTTCCAGATTTGGTTTACCCCAAAGAATTGAGTCAGATCGGGGAACCCACTTCACTAGCGAAGTGATGACCAAAATGTGGAAAATACTAGGGGTAAAAAGAAAGCTCCATATTGCTTATAGAGCTGCCTCAAGTGGTGATGTAGAGCATTACAACCAGTTCATTGTTAAAATCCTCAAAAAGTTTGTGAGTGAAACGGGTAAAGACTGGGATGTAAAACTACCCCTAGTCCTAATGGCATTAAGAGCAACTCCAAGTAGTGCTACCAAGATGTCACCTTTTGAACTGATGACTCGTAGAAGAATCTTTCTACCTCAGCATCTGCTATACCGTACATCAGACCAAAACTTGATAAACGCTGCCAATACACATCAATATGTGGAGAACCTAAGAAAGCACCTGCAATATGCCTTTGCATTTGCTCAAAGGAATTTAGAAAGAACCGCAACTGCCACTAAAACCTATTATGATCTCAAAACGTCCAAAAAGGAATATGAAATAAATGATAAAGTTTATCTTTATAACTTTGGAAGAGATCAGGTTAGGGAGAAGAAATTTATTCCCTCATGGAAAATTCCTTTTGTCATTACTGACAAAATATCTCCAGTGGCCTATAAAATACGGATCCCCAAAAATGAAAGTTTCATAGATAAATGGGTCCATATCAGTCAGCTGCAAGCATGCCATCCTAGGCCCAACTACAAGTCATAGAGGGGGAATCAAGTGTTGTATCCCCAAATGCACTAAAGACATACTGTAGTTTAAAGATGCCTAGTTGATGAACATGAAGGCTCAATAATGACAGACTTTCTACATAGAAGACTGTCTATGATGCGTACAGTCAACATCCTCACCAAATACCCTTGACCTTAAGCCAATTTAAATACATGTGTCCTACATCTATTTAAAGTTGGAAGGGGGATTTATGTCAGAGTATATGAATATTATGATGGAAATTATATATGTATATATATATGTATATATATATATATATATATATATATATATATATATATATATATATATATATATATATGTGAGACCACAGGATTAATTAGATGTGAGGTTGTGGACAACAGCTTCTAGTCCACTGTGGGTCCCAACCCCCTACCAGATGGTATTAGCTGGGTGAATGCACGTTTATCATGATTGAAAGTTAGCATAACTTTGAAGCACACCCTCCTGCTGTGTCAAACACACAAACATTTTACTAAAGGAATTGTAACTCAGTGACCATGTTCATTTTGACTATGTGCAGAGTCTTATGGCTCTAAGACATTTGGTGATGAGAAAGAAGATAAAATCTAAATAGCTGGATAAGCATAGTACTGAAATTACAGGAAACCCCTTGATTATTTAGAATAAATAGTCTGTATTTTGAGTGGAGGATGTGCTCAAGGGCCCTCTGGAATTTGTCACCTAAATCTTTGTGACTTCAAAGGAAGATATATATATATGAGATAAATTCAGAATAATTATAGATTAAATAACAATTTTAATAATACCATGATTAAAATATATCTATAACATGCTTTCCTGTTTTTCCAGATGGAACCAAGGGATGACGCATGCGGGATGGATACATGGATTGAAATAAGTTTTATCATATGATTGTGCACTAAATGTTTATAAAAAAAAAATTTTTTTAAATTCTTTTTATTAAGAGCAACATAGGTGAAGAACAGAATTCACATCTATTAAATACAAGTCAAGCCCAATCGCAGTTGGGCACAAAGTCATTAAGCATTTCTCATCAAAACAGCAATTTAGATGTTTGTAACACACATGAAAATTCAACAGTGTTCACCAATAGTTAACTCTAGTTTTTGAATTTGATAAACCCCTCCCGAACCTCCCTCCTAACCTTCCCAACTAGAACTAACCAAATCCCACACCCTCCCACCCCTCTCAATCTAGAACTTAAAGTTCATCACAATAGTCTGTTGTGCCTCTGGTTAGTGCTCAGTGTGAAGAGAAAAAAAAAAAAAAAAAAAGGTCCTTCCTCTCTCTCCATCAGGGGCTCCCTATGGAGCAAAGATCACATTCGTCTTTCTCAGTCTTTCTCTCTACTTTATGAGTCCGTTACGGGGAATATGTGTGTCCACTCCCCCCTCAGGGAGCTTTCTAGGAATATTTCAGTGTGGCGAAAAGGCAACAATATCTGCCTCGGAATTTGCAATTCGAAGGTTAGTATTAATCTGCGCCATTTCTTTAGGAACAGGTTAAGTCTGTTGCCTATGTCAACTCTCGTGTCTATTTGTTCTATAAATAGTTGCGTTTGAAGAAGGTTACGAAAGTGTGCTATAGTCGGTTTTGTCCTCTTAGTCCAATGTTGAAGAATGCATTTTCGTGCAAGTAAAACATTCATTGTCAGCTCTGAGTCACACTGTCTATGTTGGGTGTCCCAGGTAAGGAACAGGACATTAGTGGGTTCTAGAGAGATTGAAACTTTCAGTTTTCTTTTGATCCAATATTGTATTTGGTGCCAAAATTGTCTTATCACCGTGCATTCCCATATACAATGTATCAGGCCAGGGGCTCCAGCTGAACATTTAGAGCATTTGTTAGGGTGATCCAGTACCCATTTAGCCAGTCTGTCAGGGGTCAAGTAGGCTCTGTGCAGGAATTTTATCTGGGTTTCTCTAAGGGCTGCGGAAAGAGTAGCCTTTCTGACTTTTTCCAGTGCTCCCCGAGCTCCCTCCACCGTGATCCCACCAATTCCCTCTCTTTCCCATCCGTCAATAGCCAGGGATTGCACCTTTAGCATTCTGTCCTGTAAGAAGACTTGATAGATTCCCGAGAGGGAGAAATTACCCATCTTAAAGAGCGATTGTGTTAATCGAAAGGGCGAGCCATCCCAAAAATTTGGGTTGTTTTTAAGCAGGTTGTTTACATAGTGACGTGCCTGGAGATAGGCATAAAAGTGGGCTTTCGGAAGTTGAAACTCCCTTTGTAGTGCAGGGAAGGATTTAATAGATCGTGTCAGGGGTTCCAGTAAAGCCCCTACAGAACGGAGGCCCAACTTATCCCAGAGGTCAAAGGGTTTCAGATCAATCCCAGCTGGGAACTCTGGGTTGTTATGCAATGGGAGGAAGACAGAGCCATGACAGCTTTTCTTCAGGAACTTATGAGCCTGTTGCCAGGCTCTTAGGGGGTCTCGATACAGGAGGTTCAAACCTACCAATTTGGCCGCTCCAGTCTTGGTCATATGAGGCAAATACGCCAGGGAGACTTTCTCCAAGGTCGCATTCTCCAGACTGGGTTTATAAAAATGTTGAGTACCAACCTGCCAGTCTACCACCAGCCGGATCAGTGCCGCCCAGTTATAGAGCTTAAAGTCAGGGAGAGAGAGACCCCCCTTGAGGTAAGGCATGGATAGCTTGTCTGCAGATATACGGGGTTTACCCCCTTTCCAGACAAAGCGTCTGGTTGCCGCATTTAACATTTTTACATCCGCCTTGGTCAGTAGCAAGGGTAGCATGAGTAGCGGGTATAAGAGGCGTGGGAGAATGACCATTTTCACCAAGCTGACTCTACCCGACAGGGATACAGGGAGGGATCTCCAGCTATTCATCAGGCTGCATAGCTTGACACACAGGGGGGTTAGGTTCATAGATGTTTATAAAATTTTAAATACATCTTTTGAAATATACTGAGATGGATATATGGAAGTCACCTTGATGTGATATGACTATAAAATATTGACAATCTGATATCAAAGTATAAATTCTCTGTTAGGCTAAATGAAATATAAATGCTAACAAGAGAAATTTACTAATGCAATAAATTAAATATATTTAATAGGAAAAATTAAATTAACAATGTACTTATTTTTGAGTGATTGATGCAGGAAGTTATGATCAAATGAATAGCCATTTCATAGAAATACTGAATTGTTTTAAAAATGTCGGTTAGGTGAATCTGTTTTGTGTTCGTCTGCTGCCCCCGAGTGGCCAGAATCCAGTAGGACAGTTAAGGAAATTAACTGTTCAAAAGATGCGTTTCCATGGTGAACATGTTAAGCTCCGTTAAGGGCCAATCTGATTAGATATTCCAGATACCCAATCAGAAGGGACAAGCAAAAGGGCCACCCATATTCATCACCTATGATGTAAAACTATGGATAAGTAAGAGCAAGAGAGAGAAGAAGGACAGATTGTGCTAAGCTAACTTGTAACAGGTGTGCTGGGCGTGAGATACCATTTAAACTGTATTGCATAGCCTTTAATAGCTCTTAGCTTGCCTGTTTGTATGTAAATATTTAAAGTAAACATTTATTATTGCTGCATGTAGCAGATTTAAAGAAGTAGTTTGTATTTCAAGTTAGTATTTCATAAGCCTGTGTATTGTTAAACATATATAATTTATGCTAAGTAAATTATCTGTGAAAATTTTGATATTTTAAAGTAGAATTGTTTTAGAGTGAAGTGTGGGTAAATAGCTGAGTATTTTACTTAGAATCCCTTTGTGTTAATTGAATGAAAGGCTATTTGTAAATAAGGCTGGTTTTCAAAGGTAAACTTTTATGAGTTTTGTAAGAAGTATAGCATATCTTAATAGTTTTTGAACGCATATAATATTGTTTCATGTTCTGGTATTACAAATATATTCCAATATGCTCATAGATATTAACCAAATAAAAGAATTCAGGTATTTATATTAATTTTATGGTTTCTAGTAGATGCATATTGATTGAGGGTTTATTTTAAAGGATAATTATTTAAATATATTGTGTTATAACCCTGCCATAGACTGATATATTATTTGGAGAGCACTACTGAAAATTCTTATGAATATACTGACACTTCAATGGACGTTTTGCAAAAATAAGACATACACGGTGGCAACCTTTGTTACATTACATAGAAGACAAAAATATAGTAGTGAAATTATTTACTACTATTTAATTCTTATTGATGAATATAGCATTTTTACCATTGAGATTAAACGGAGTTGAGAATTACAACAGAATACACAGTTGGTATATACATAATTACATAAAAAAGGGGAACCCTACCATTTGTTCAATTGGTATAAGTTAACCTTCAAACTTGTAATACGCAGCATAATAATATATTAGGCGATAGCTTTCATATGGTTGCATGATATGGTATCATTGGTTTGAGTCTAAATCTAACAACGGATATTTTATTCTATGAGGCCTTTTGTTCTCTATGATAGCTGCATATGGGTTGATGAAAGTAGTTTTTCTCCTCCAATGTTCTTTATAAAAAAGTGTGGGAACCTTTATGAAAACAGCAATAAAGAACAAATAAATTACCCAATGTTTAGTGTAAATGCTTCAGAAATGTGTAAACTTAAAGGCCGCGGAAAAAGACTAACATGTATAAAGTAAATAGTGTAAAAGAAAACACCTACCTAGATTACATTTACTTCATAACATACTCTCCTAATATAAGTTATAGGCGTGTAACATTTCAGATCTGACTCATGTGTATTAATTGTAGATACGTGCAGTTGTCAATTTAATAACATTTAAATAATTCCAGTGTTTATAAATCTAAGGGTTCTACTTGTTTATCTAATAGAGCAATCACTTACTATTTTAAAAGGTACACAACTTCTTGTGGGATATCCAGTGAAGGTCACTAGTAATGGACAGAGCACCAGTAAGTTATTTAAACCATAGATTGTAGTAAATAATCACTCTTTACTTGAAAGAGATTTGACACCCAGATGTGCTTCACCAATGTGGGATACAAAAATATTAATGTAAGAATATACTAGCTACAAATACATAATTTCATTTAAGCCAATAGTATTAAAGTAGGAAAGTGTAGGGCCAAAAAGAAATAATAAGAATACAATATATCGTACTGTTATTGATAACTAAAATAGCAGACGTTAATCAGAACATTCATATAATGATGATCTAACAGTTCTAACCAATCCATCTGCAAATAGTGGGCCCTAGGGCTGAGCATTTGGTCTAAACTCCACTTTCATTATTATGAGGAAACATGTGGAACTGCCATGGGTACTACCTGCACTCATACTTAAGCAAATTTGTATCTAGGATGAAAACAGTGATATTTAGAGATGAATAAAGGATTTCAATGATTGTATTCTCCACTGGTCCAGATACATTGATGATTTGTTTATTATTTGGGATGGTAATAAGTCTAAATTGGGGGGGGGGGGATTTTTATCAAACTCAATTATAACCCATTTGTTTTTGACCTGTAATACAGATATGAAGAAGGTTGAATTTCTTGATTTTGTATTAAGAAATCAGAATTTTTGTTTATTAGGGACTGAGTCTTATCAGAACCCAACAGCAACTAATAATATAATACACGTGACAAGTGCACATTACCCACAACAGTAAAGAATTTACCGGTAGGTGAATTTCTAAGACTCAAGAGAAACGGCACTACATTTAATTATTTTAAGAAAGCAGCAGATGATATTAGGTCTATATTATTAAAGAGAGGGCATTCCTCTCCAAATTTAACAGACATCTTAGTAAGCAATCATATTGACAGGAACGCTAACAAATCTTTAATATTTAAAGGTTCTGTAGCATGTGGGATCTGTAAAATATGTCCCCACATGAAAAAAAGAACTGTGGAAATTAAGAACAGATTTAGGGAAAAGGTCAAGTTAAAGAATTATATTAATTGTAAGCCCAGAAAGGTTATCTATTGTATTAGATGTGATTGTGATATTTATTATGTTGGAATAACACTAGAAATCTAGGTACTAGAATAAATGAACATGTGTTCAATATAGAAAAAGCCAAGAAGGATCTTGAAAACAATTTAATAAAATTACCTCACTAGAGAAACATTTTTTTAAAAAGCATGGAAGCAACATGGAATCTTTCAAATACACAAGATGGATCTACTTACTGCATGCTGTACACTCAAAGGGTATGAATTAATAAAATAATTACAGGGTTTATGTTTAAGCCCAGATGAATATTAATCATTTAACATCACTCAGGACTATAAAGTGAAGCTATTGAATTGAATATGTGCTGCAATAACAAAAGTGAAATATATACAGTATAATAAAATGAATTATTTTTTTAAAGACTTTTTTTTTATCAACATCCTTAACTATTACATTTTTGTATTAGGATCTGGCCAGAAAATTGAACACTGAGGGATAATAATAATATGGACGTATCAGTTTAACATAATAGCACATTTCAATTTATATTAACAATTAACAAGGTGAAGCACACAAAAAAGCCAGCACCAATGACAAGATCCCATTCTCTAGGCAGTGTGTATTCTGTCCGGTCTAAGCTGGAACTGCATTGGTGAAGGGGCTGCTACAAGGAAGAGTCATCTAGCGTGGTTACTTCTTCATATCTAAACTGCTACAAGCAGCCAAGATTTATAAGCTAAAGGGACACTGAACCCAATTTTTTTCTTTTGTAATTCAGATAGAGCATGCAATTTTAAGCAACTTTCTAATTTACTCCTATTATCATTTTTTTTCGTTCTCTTGCTATCATTATTTGAAAAAGAAGGCATCTAAGCTTTTTTTTTGGTTTCAGTACTCTGGACAGCACTTTTTTATTGGTGGATTAATTTATCCACCAATCAGCAAGGACAACCCAGGTTGTTCACCAAAAATGGGCCGGCATCTAAACTTACATTCTTGCATTTTAAATAAAGATACCAAGAGAATGAAGAAAATTTGATAATAGGAGTAAATTAGAAAGTTGCTTAAAATTTCATGCTCAATCTGAATCACAAAAGAAAATTTTTGGGTACAGTGTCCCTTAAGCTTGAGTATTATACGGAGGGATGACAGCAATAGTATCCTGAAACAGTGAGTGATTTCTGCTACCAAGCTAAAGTTTGAGACTGCAGTCCCTGTTGCAGGCTTGAAGCCAGGTTGTTTGTGGGGAAGACCTACTTATATCTGACTTGCCTACGGGGAGGGAGCATTTTTTTGGAACAGGAGCATGAAGATTACTACAGTCCAAACACTTTCTTCAAAACATGAGTTTGCCTAGCATTGTCTGTATCATCAATATTGTTCTGTACTCATGAGCTATTTTGTTTCCCTACTCGGCTGAGGGCTTTCTATGTCATGCAACAGTAACAATATAGTAAACAGAAAAAGTTTTTTTTTTTTTTTTAAATAGTTTCAAGCCACTTTGAAATTGCTGCAAAACTCCTCCCACTGATGACATTATAATCTGAGCTGCATCTGGGCACTCTGCTGAATAGCATTGACAGTCTGATGAATCCAACTAGTGAGGCTTTTGATTGACGCCACATGCTGCTCACATCATGATTTTATCAGTGGGCGGAGTTTGGCAGCCATTTCAAAGTGGGCAGAAATTATATTATTTTTAAAATAACTTTTTTACCGTTCCTGCTGCATGATATAGAAAGGGGTGCAGGAGGCTATTTGCAGCTCTGTCTGACAGCAGGAGCGAGCTGCACTTAGTGTTATGGCGCGGTCGGGCCGGACTGTAACTATACAGCTGGCCCGATGCGCTGTGTAATAAACACAGACCCGCTCAGAAGAGCACAGAGAGCGGGGCTGAGAAACAGTCATATTTATAAAAAATTCAAAGGGAATATTAAGTTTTATAACGATAACACTAATATAATGTTATATAATTCTGCACTATGTGCAGAATTATATAACATTATTTTTTAGGTTTACTGACACTTTAACTGGTTCAAACTGAGGATCTCTTCTTCTTTCTCTGTAGCTTAAAGGGACACTGACCTCAATTTGTTTTTTCTTTCATGATTCAGATACAGCATGCAATTTTAAGCAACTTTCTAATTTACTCCTGTTATCAATTTTTCTTCGTTCTCTCAGTATCTTTATTTTAAAAAGCAGGAATGTAAGCTTACAAGCCGGCCCATCTTTGGTTCAGCACCTGGGTACAACTTGCTGTTTGGTGGCTAAATGTACCCACCAATCAGCAAGCGCTATTGATGGTGTTCAACCAAAAACAGGCCGGCTTGTAAGCTTACATTTCTGCTTTTTCAAATAAAGATACCAAGAGAACTAAGAAAAATTGATAATAGAAGTAATTTTGAAAGTTGCTTAAAATTGCATGCTCTAGAGTCTATTTGAACCATTAAAGAAAAAATTTGTGTTCAGTATCCTTTTAAAAGGAAAAGTCAAGTCCAAAAAAACTGTCATGATTCAAAGAGGGCATGTAATTTCAAACAACTTTCCAATTTACTTTTATCACGTTTTGCTTTGTTCTCTTGGTATTCTAAGTTGAAAGCTAAACCTAGGAGGTTCATATGCTAATTTCTTAGACCTTGAAGGCCGCCACTAATCTAAATGCATTTTGACAGTTTTTCACCACTAGAGGGCGTTAGTTCATGTGTTTCATATAGATAACATTGAGCTTATGCACGTGAATTTACAGAGGAGTGAGCACTGATTGGCTAAAATGCAAGTCTGTCAAAATAACTGAAATAAGGGGGCAGTCTGCAGAGGCTTAGATACAAGGTAATTACAGAGGTAAAACGCATATTATTATAACTGTGTTGGTTATGCAAAACTGGGGAATGGGTAATAAAGGGATTATCTATCTTTTAAAACAAAAAATCTGGTGTTGACTGTCACTTTAAGTTTGCATGTATAACTACTTGGAATGCTAAGATTTGGGCCTCGCTCATTGTTACTTTTTATGTCTAGTGCTTGGAACTAAACACAGATTTTTGTTACCGCTCTTGAGGTTGTGCTATCTAGTCCGCCATGATTTGTACCAACTTTTGTATTTGACTTATTTATGCTATATTTTCACTTTCTGGATCCATATACTAATCATCACTGCATTACACTTCTTATGTGAACACATATCTCTTTTTGTTATATAAGAATCACTAGGTGATTGTCTGACTCTGTATATATATATATATATACTCCAAAGAAATAACTTGCAACCGGTTTCTTCAATAAGGATGTTACCACTTTATTCACATATTGTGGTATTTTGTATGTGAAGTGTTCCACAATATGTGAATAAAGTGGTAACATCCTTATTGAAGAAACCGGGTGCAAGTTATTTCTTTGGAGTGTGTTTGGAGACTCTGCACCGGCCATTGTTACCTTACAGGGAGTGCTAAGGTTGTGTAAGATATATATAAAAGACTTGCCACTTACCTGTATAGGTAAATTCACTTGTATTTATATTTTGTATTTATATTTGCATAGATGCTTTTTTCTGTATTAGTACGAAATACACTTTGTACGACGCTTATTCTATTCTTATTCTATTCTATAAGCCTTATCAATATTTATTAGGCACTTATTGCACTGATTGTTTTTTTGTTTTAATTGAAGTTTGTTCTCATGTGTGTACAGGGACGGAACTATAGGGGGTGCAGAGGACACAACTGCGACTGGGCCCCTGAGGGTGGGGGCCCAGCTTAAAAAAAAAATTCAATAAAAAATTTTGACCTGTCACTGCCTGCACTGATATCATGTGAGTGTGACATGATGCTTCACTAGTGTCTCTGACTACAGGGGTTAGTGTTCTGTTTTACCCATTGGTGTTTATGTGTGTGTATATGTGTGTATGTATCTATGTGACAGAATGTGTATTTATGCATGTATGTGTGTGTGTGTGTATGTACAACCCTAAAGAATTGGATGCACCTTCCTCATGTTGGGAAGAATAGGCCTCATCAAAAAGTCACTCTTTCCAAAGCTATTGTATGTGCTGCAGGAACTTCCCCTGTTATTAAAGGGACACTGAACCCAAATTTTTTCTTTCGTGATTAAGATAGAGCATGACATTTTAAGCAACTTTCTAATTTACTCCTATTATCAATTTTTCTTCGTTCTCTTGCTATCTTTATTTGAAAAATAAGTCATCTAAGCTATTTTGTTGGTTCAGGACCATGGACAGCACTTGTTTATTGGTGGATGAATTTATCCACCAATCATCAAGAACAACCCAGGTTGTTCACCAAAAATGGGCCGGCATCCAAACTTACATTCTTGCATTTCAAATAAAGATACCAAGAGAATAAAGAAAATTTGATAATAGGAGTAAATTAGAAAGTTATTTAAAATTGCATGCTCTATCTGAATCACGAAAGAAAAAAATTGGGTTCAGTGTCCCTTTAACTAAACAAGATATTCCGAAATTACATACAGCATATGCTACATTCCTTTGGCATCAAAAAAGAGTAGAATAGGGCTTGCTAAATTGGTTAGTCCATTAACAAAAGGAGGGTTTAAGTTGCCAAATGTTCAGTGGTACAATTGTGTGGCATTGGCTAAAATAGCACTGGACTAGGTCACTAATCCTGGTCACTATATGATTAGGGAGGTAGAAGAAACTTGGGCTGCTCCACTTTCACTAAGATATTTACCCTTTGCAAATATATCTAGATTCCCTGGTTGTATCAAAGATAACTGGGTATTTAAAGGCTCCATCATTGCATGGAAAAAGTCTACATTTGGCGGACAAGTGGGTCTCACTTTAAATTACTTCCATTATATGGGAATGTAGATTTCATCCCAGGACTCAGCTCGAACCTTTTCAAACAATGGGCTTCTTAAAGGGACACTTAACACCTGCTTAAGATTTTCTGAACTAACTGTTGCTGAGGAATCATAATAAACCAATACACTGTTCTCAATGCTGTATGTTCATCTTACTATAAAACTCTTCATGAAAACTCTTCATATTTTCTATGCATATAGAAAGCTTGTGTTTTCCTATGCAGGGTGCCATCTTGTAACGCACGTTCATTTCAGGCACTGCAGTCACATGACATGTGTGCACGGCAGCTTCTCTCATTGATGTTATAGAAGGCAGTCAAATTGTCAATGCTAATTCACTGTAATGCAAAGCCTGCATTACAGTGTATGAGGACAAAGATCTATTTTATATTTGTAATACAGTAATTGCATCTTCTTTTATCAAGCATATTTTAAACGTTTTATGTACTGAGCATACCCACAGTCTGTGTGTTTTACTGTTCACTAAGTTCAGTTTCAACTTTCAATCGCCCGATGTTCAGAGGCAGAGGGGAGGAGAGAGGAGGGAGGGGGAGAGTCTAGAAGCCGTTTTTGTAACTCCCTGTTATTCAGTTCTCTGCAATATCTGAGGAGAAATTTCTCTCTGTATGTTCCAGGAATTTACTTTTGTTTTCATAATCATATTATTTTAATTATCAAACAGCATCACACTTTTTATATAGCATAAAAAGTGTGATGCTGTTTGATAATTAAAATAATATGATGGTGAAAACAAAAGTAAATTCCTGGAACACAAAGAGAGAAATTTCTCCTTAGATATTGCAGAGAACTGAATAACAGGGAGTTACAAAAACGGCTTCTAGACTCTCCCCCTCCCCTCTGCCTCTGAACATCGGGCTGGAAACTGAACTTAGTTATAGCAGTGAACACTGAACAGTGAAACACACAGACTGTGGGTATGTTCAGTACATAGAATGTATAAAATATGTTTGATAAAAGAAGATGCAATTACTGTATTACAAATATAAAATAGATCTTTGTCCTCATACACTGTAAGGCAGGCTTTGCATTACAGGGAATTAGCATTGACAATTTGCCTGCCTTCTATAACATCAGTGAGAAGCTGCCATGCGCATCACATGACTTGGGTGCACACATGTTACAAGATGGCACCCTACATAGGAAAACACAAGCTGTCTATATGCATAGAAAATATGAAGAGTTTTCATGAAGAGTGTGTAGTAAGAAGAACATACAGCATTGAGAAAAGTGTATTAGTTTATTTTGATTCCTCAGAAAAAGTTTAGAAGATTTTCAGCAGGTGTTAAGTGTCCCTTTAAGGCTTAATGACGGTGAGTCAAATGGCCGACTGTCATGACAAATGCATCTAAACTTTTAAACAACTGCTAGAAAAGTTTGGTACCTAAAGAGCAGTATTGTGCATACCTACAAGCTAGCCACTATATTAACCAACTTATTCAACAAAATGCATCCTGCTGGGAACCTTCCCACGGGGATACTGTATTTCCCTCCGTTCTATCTCACTAGCATACTGACTCCTAATATCATTCAGAGCTGACGTTGTCACAAGCCTCTGTAATAATGCAAACATCTGTCTGCATAAGGCATTATAGTCCTCTAGTCTAGAAAGGCGCTGCCGATCAGTACACAGCTTACTTTATGGCAATGCACAGAGAAGCCTGAAAGATGCTTTTAATAGAACATAAGTCCTCTCTTCTGGTGTCATGTAATGATTCTATAGCATCTGCTCATCCAGTCACTGAATACAATATTAATCAGTATAACTATTATCAAAAACATGTTTCTTTCATGATGCAATTCAGATAGAGCATTCAATTTTAAACAGCGTTCTAATTGACTTCTATTATCACATTATCTTTGTTCTCTTGGCATCTTTTGTTGAAAAGTAAGGACATAAGCTCAGGAGCGTGCACTATATGGCAGCAGTTTTGCAAGAATGTTATCTATTTGCAAGAGCACTAGATGGCAGCACTTGTTCCTGTCATCCAGTGCTCTAAACACCTAGGTATCTCTTCAACAAAGAATACCATGGGAAGGAAGCAAATTTAATAACAGAAGTAAATTGGATTTTTTTTTTCTAATTCTATGCTCTCTCTAAATCATAAAATAAATCTTTTGGGTTTCATATCCCTTTAAGTGTGCTACATTAATCTTGGGATAAGTGTGGTGGTCACCATATCACACTAAAAGGTTGACCTACACTCATCATTTTCATTAATTGCATGGCACTTGAACCTTTATAATGGATTATATTACTGTGTAATTGAAGTGGTTTAATCAGCTGTAATATACAGTGTGGGTGCCATGTACTAAGCTTCGAAGTGACCGTCCGTCTGTATTTCCGCGTCAAAATTCGCTCACGATCTGCTTCTCCACTATTTTCATCAGCGATCGTAATTTTACGCAACTGATCGTTCCGATGCCTTTTTCCACTTACTACATGTTCGATCGCACGTAAATTCGCTGTAATCGGAAATTATGAATGTTACAACTAATCCGTCCGCTCCAACTTTCACTGTAACTTCGCGTGATTTGCTTTGCGAACATTTAGGTAGCGAATACAATAGAAAACTATAGGGCGTATCAACCTGACGCCAGGTAGAAGTACTTAAGTGAAAGGACTAGACTACTATTGTATTATTATTGGTTTTTGGATCACTGAATGAAGATGGAGACACTTTTACACATGTTTCTTTTCCGATTAATTCAATTACGAGGAAGAAGGGCTATACAGGCACCGGTTGAAAACTTGCAAAGAAGGAGAGGTTGAAGAATCAGAGTCCCTAGAGTTTTCCTTCCACGTATGGGTTTGGAAAGCATTTCTGATCGAGAGATTATCCAGAGATTCCGTTTGGACAGAGAAGCTATACATGTCAGCAGCCAGACGTTGCCGCTTGTCTGACGATTATGACACCTAGATAGTCACGTGGGTAAAGAACTAAACCAATCAGGTCGCAGACTGCTTCTTAACTTTGCTCTTTCGCGCCGAACGAAGCTTCAAAGTTAGCAATAATCCGATTGTCTTCGTCACACAATAGACGCGAAATTTTACGGCTTGGTTTTTAGTACATTAATGTAACAAAGTGCCATCCGCATGGTGCGAATGCCGGAGGGTTATTTCGATACGGTCTGTGCGAAAAAATTGACGCCTTAATACATGGCGCCCTATGTATCTTCTCCCACAACTTTTCATATGTTTTTATATTAACATAAGGTGAGATTTGTATTTTTATTGGAGATATCTGATACAATCTCTCTGATCACCGCATCATTTGTGTTATTTGAATGAGAAATTACTTCAGTTAGACTATATTCATTTGAGTGCTATTTAATCCTTTTTTTCATCTATGACACAAAACATGCGGCTAGATTACGAGTTTTGCGTTATGAGGGGTGCGGTGCTAATTTGCACGTTATTGTCATCGCTCACTTACCTACAGAGCTGGTATTACAGGTTTTTATAAACCCGGCGTTATTAGGCAAGAAGTGAGCGTAGAGAAAACTTGTGCTCCATACCGCACTCCAATACCAGCGTTGCTTAAGTCAGCGGTGAGCTGGTTGTACGTGCACGATTTCCCCATAGACATCAATGGGGAGAGCCGGCTGAAAAAAAGCCTAACACCTGCAATAAAGCAGTGTAAAGCTCAGTAACACAGCACCATTGATTCCTATGGGGAAACAAAATTTATGTTTACACCTAACACCCTAACATGAACCCCGAATCTAAACACCCCTAATCTTACACTTATTAACCCCTAATCTGCCGCCTCCGACATCACCGACACCTACATTATACCTATTAACCCCTAATCTGCCATTCCGGACATCGCCGCCACTACAATAAACATATTAACACCTAAACCGCCATACTCCCGCAGCGCAAACATTAGTTAAATATTATTAACCCCTAATCTGCCGCCCCTAACATTGCCGCCACCTACCTACATTTATTAACCCCTAATCTGCCGCCCCCAACGTCGCCGCCACTATACTAAAGTTATTAACCCCTAAACCTAAGTCTAACCCTAACCCTAACACCCCGTAACTTAAATATAATTAAAATAAATCTAAAGAAAACCTACTATTATTAACTAAATAATTCCTATTTAAAACTAAATACTTACCTGTAAAATAAACCCTAAGCTAGCTACAATATAACTAATAGTTACATTGTATCTATCTTAGGTTTTATTTTTATTTCACAGGCAAGTTTGTATTTATTTTAAGTAGGTAGAATAGTTACTAAATAGTTATTAACTATTTACTAAGTACCTAGCTAAAATAAATACAAATTTACCTGTAAAATAAAACCTAACTTGTCTTACACTAACACCTAACCTTACACTACAATTAAATAAATTACCTAAATTAAATACAATTAACTAAATTAAATACAATTACCTAAATTACAAAAAACAAACAAACACTAAATTACACAAAATAAAAACAAATTACAAGATACTTAAACTAATTACACCTAATCTAATAGCCCTATCAAAATAAAAAAGCCCCCTCAAAATAAATAAAAAAAACCCTAGCCTAAACTAAACTACCAATAGCCTTTTGCAGGGCATTGCCCCATAGAAATCAGCTCTTTTACCTAAAAAAACAAACAAACAACCCCACAACAGTAAAACCCACCACCCACACAACCAACCCCCCAAATAAAACCCTAACTAAAAAACCTAAGCTCCCCATTGCCCTAAAAAGGGCTTTTGGATGGACATTGCCCTTAAAAGGGCATTTAGCTCTATTGCTGCCCAAAGTTCCTAATCTAAAACTAAAACCCACCTAATAAACCCTTTAAAAAACCTAACACTAACCCCCGAAGATCCACTTAAAGTTTTGAAGACCGGACATCCATCGTCAAGAAGCCGGGAGAAGTCCTCAACAAAGCTGGGAGAAGTCTTCATCCAAGCCGGGAGAAGTGGTCCTCCAGATGGGCAGAAGTTTTCATCCAGATGGCATCTTCTATCTTCATCCATCCGGCACGGAGCGGGTCCATCTTCAAGACATCCGGCGTGGAGCATCCTCTTCTTACAACGACTCCCGACGAATGAAGGTTCCTTTAAGTGACGTCATCCAAGATGGCGTCCCTTAGATTCCGATTGGCTGATAGATTTCTATCAGCCAATCGGAATTAAGGTAGAAAAAATCCTATTGGCTGTTCCAATCACCCAATAGAATGCGTGCTTAATCCTATTGGCTGATTGGATAGGATTTTTTCAACCTTAATTTCGATTGGCTGATTCTATCAACCAATCGGAATCTAAGGGACATCATCTTGGATGACGTCACTTAAAGGGACAGTCTTGGCCAAAATAAACTTTCATGATTTAGATAGAGCATGTAATTTTAAACAATTTTCCAATTTACTTTTACCACCAATTTTGCTTTGTTCTCTTGGTATTCTTAGTTGAAAGCTTAACCAATGAGGTTCATATGCTAATTTATATAACTGTGTTTGTTATGCAAAACTGGGGAATGGGTAATAAATGGATTATCTATCTTTTAAAACAATAAAAATTCTGGTGTAGACTGTCCCTTTAAAGGAACCTTCATTCGTCGGGAGTCGTCGTAAGAAGAGGATGCTCCGCGCCGGATGTCTTGAAGATGGAGCCGATCCGCGCCGGATGGATGAAGATAGAAGATGCCGTCTGGATGAAGACTTCTGCCTGTCTGGAGGACCACTTCTTGCCACTACGTTGAGGACTTCTCCCGGCTTCGTTGACGATGGATGTCCGGTCTTCAAAACTGTAAGTGGATCTTCAGGGGTTGGTGTTAGGTTTTTTTAAGGGTTTATTGGGTGGGTTTTAGTTTTAGATTAGGGACTTTGGGCAGCAATAGAGCTAAATACCCTTTTAGGTCAATGCCCATCCAAATGCCCTTTTCAGGGCAATGGGGAGATTAGCTTTTTTTAGTTAGGGTTTTATTTTGGGGGTTGGTTTTGTGGGTGTTGGGTATTACTGTTGGGGGGGTTGTTTGTATTTTTTTACAGGTAAAAGAGCTGATTTCTTTGGGGCAATGCCCTGCAAAGGCCCTTTTAAGGTAAGGTTTTATTTTACAGGCAAATTTGTATTTATTTTAGCTAGGTAGTTAGTAAATAGTTAATAACAATTTAGTAACTATTCTACCTAGTTAAAATAAATACAAACTTGCCTGTAAAATAAAAATAAACCCTAAGCTAGCTACAATGTAACGATTAGTTATATTGTAGCTAGTTTAGGGTATATTTTATAGGTAAGTATTTAGTTTTAAATAATAATTATTTAGGTAATGATAGTAGGTTTTATTTAGATTTCAAAAGCAGAAAGAGGGCACCTCATAGTGTAATCCAATTACGATAACACAAGTGTACAGGTGATAATTGTGCTTACCGCAAGTGTAGGCACCGTACTGTGACCGGTACAAATCAGCAGGCTAGCACTTAACAGTGGCTAGTACACTGAAGCCAGTTCTCCTGGTGATGGATATCGTTTGGGTCTTTGTTACCAAACGACTGTTATATGATAATGGAGTCTTTTCTTGCCAACTATATGGTGATACAAAATCACAGACAACTTCCAAAGTTTAAAATAGCAAAAAACGCTTTATTGTAACGCGTTTCTCGACCGATACTGGTTGTTTCTTCAGACAATAAAAAAAAAAGCGGACACTGTACATCATAATTTCTGGTCTCTTTCAAAATTTATATTTTCATTACATCATACACAAATATGATTATCAACTTCATAACAACATTACCAAGCAGATTCAAAATATTCCTTGTGTGTAACACACCATCAAATTGAGTATCACATATAGCTTATATAAAAATCCATCAGTATCAAAATAAAACACAATTTAAAATTATGAATATTTTTTTGTCTAACATATACACAAATAGATTATCGTATATAGTTTGTAGATCATATACATATTTTTCAATATCTTCCAATATGTGACTGTTTTACTCAGATCATAACATTATTATTGATTCTAATTAGATCCGATGACCGTATAGTTTAAGTATATATCTCCTATTACGATAGGAGAGTACACAAGCGTAACAAGATTTGAGAGGAAAATGGGTAATTTATTTTAGTCACATTTCAGCTAGCTCCCACTAAAAAATCGAATATTGATTGTACATATATATTCAAAAACAATGTTTTGGAATATATATGCTCTCTTCCTTATTATTTTTCAACTTCGATTTTAAATGAATTTTTTTCAGATCCCATGAATTAATAATTCAAGTATTCACTTTATATTATGATAGGAGATTATATGTGTGTGATACGATTTTAAAGTGAAACGGACAACACAGTTTTAATTATGTTACAGCTATCTCCCACCGAAAACTGAATATTTACTATACATATTTTTATACACAAGTTCCTTTTAAAACTTTTCTGCAGTGTCGATTCCAAAGAATAAGCATATAGAATTATATTGATACAACGCTATATTGCTTTATGTAACGATAATAATGTTGACATCAATGTTTTTTGCAAACAACTTTTGATCAGCACTTATGAAACAACATGCTTAACATACATGTTTTGTGAACTATATTTGGGAAAATGTAAGAGCTACTATGCAAAAGGTTTGTTTAGATTGTTGGTACAAGCTCCTTATTTTCCTTTTTTAACTTGTATTTTTTAAAATAAGATTCGCTTGCCATCTATTGGTTCTTTCATACAAGTGACAACTTCCGTTTTTTACTAATTACAATGTGTATATAATGTTACCATTTACACTGATTTGTCTTCTGCTTTTTTTATTGTCTGAAGAAACGACCAGTATCGGTGGAGAAACGCGTTACAATAAAGCGTTTTTTGCTATTTTAAACTTTGGAAGTTGTCTGTGATTTTGTATCACCATATAGTTGGCAAGAAAAGACTCCATTATCATATCATATAACAGCCGTTTGGTAACAAAGACCCAACGATATCCATCACCAGGAGAACCGGCTTCAGTGTACTAGCTACTGTTAAGTGCTAGCCTTCTGATTTGCACCGGTCACAGTACGGTGCCTACACTTGCGGTAAGCACAATTATCACCTGTACACTTGTGTTATCGTAATAGGATTACACTATGAGGCGCCCTCTTTCTGCTTTTGTCTTCTAACAGTTACTCCTTACAACTCGGGATCAAGAGGAGCTGCCTTGTCTCTCATCTGTCATAATACTATTCAAGACTCTTTATCGTAACTATTTGCAATATTGGTTACAAATTGGACATTGTTTTTCTAAAATCCTTTAATCGACTGCATCTTTAATATTAATATTGTTATTTCTAGCTCTCCTCTTTATTCCCCTCCTGGGATTTTATTGCAATTTATTTAGATTTATTTGAATTATATTTAAGTTAGGGGGGGTTAGGGTTAGACTTAAGTTTAGGGGTTAATACATTTAGTATAGTGGCGGCAACATTGGGGGCGGCAGATTAGGGGTTAATAAATTTAGGTAGGTGGCGGCGATGTTAGGGACAGCAGATTAGGGGTTAATAATATTTAACTAGTGTTTACGATGCGGGAGGGCGGCGGTTTAGGGGTTAATATGTTTATTCTAGTGGCGGCGATGTCTGGCGCGGCAGATTAGGGGTTAATAATTTTATTTTAGTGTTTGCGATGCGGGAGGGCATCGGTTTAGGGGTTAATAGGTAGTTTATGGGTTTTAGTGTACTTTTTAGCACTTTAGTTATGAGTTTTATCCTACAGCTTTGTAGTGTAAAACTCATAACTACTGACTTTAGAATGCGTTACGAATCTTGCGGGATAGGCTGTACCGCTCACTTTTTGGCCTCCAAAAAAAAGCTTGTAATACCGGCACTATGGAAGTCCCATTGAAAAAAAGACTTTACGAAAATTGCATAAGTTAATTTGCGGTACGGCCAAAAAAGTGTGCGGGACAGCTGTACCTACGAGACTCATAATAGCAGCGGTAGTGAAAAAGTAGCGTTATGAGCCTTAACGTTGCTTTTTTACTCATAACGCAAAACTCGTAATCTAGCCGAAAGTTTTAGCTGATAAGAGCCCTTATTAGATTTTTGTGTTTAACAAATGTTCTTAATTATATTATTCCCCTTTGATTGGTTTATTTTTTTAGTTGGCTGAATATGATCATGTTTGCAGGTGGAATAGTAGCAGACTAATACATTTCTAGACTAATCCTTATTCACACAGACAGAATAATTAAAACATAATTTTATTGCACGTTTTAGAAAACTCCCCTAATAAGGTTTTTAAGATGTGTTGAGACCTAGGGAAGGCAGAAACACTCTACCAGAACATAATTAAACAATTTAAAATACATTACACACTTACTTCTTCCATTTGGTGAGTAGTAACTAGCTGTTTTGTCAGCGTCTCCAAAATCATACACAACTGGGACAGCAGGTCCATTGTCATTTGGGCAGGTTCCAACATTATAGATCACTGGGTATTTCTAAAGTAAGAAAATCATTTACAGGTTTAAAGGAAATGCAATAGCACTTTGTCAGAAAAAAAATCTACTGCTCATTAAAAATTCAGATTTAAAAATTTACTTCAATTTGCCAACCTACTGTATCATATGACAGCCATCAGTCAATTATAGACTCACATACACTGTGAACATTCTCAGTAGTAGCTGGTGCCTCAGAAAGTGTACATATAAAAAGACTGTGCACAATAGAAGTAAATTGGAAAGTCTATTAAAGGGACAGTCAAGTCCAAAAAAAAACTTTCATGTTTCAAATAGAGCATGTAATTTTAAACAACTTTCCAATATACTTTTATCACCAATTTTGCTTTGTTCTCTTGGGCCTAGATTTAGAGTTTTGTCGGCCCGCGTAGCTAACGCCGGCTTTTTTCTGGCTGCACCATAAAAATAACTCTGGTATTGAGAGTCCACAAAAAGGCTGCGTTAGGCTCCAAAAAAGGAGCGTAGAGCATTTTTAACGCAGCTTCAACTCTCGATACCAGAGTTGCTTACGCAAGCGGCCAGCCTCAAAAACGTGCTCGTGCACGATTCCCCCATAGGAAACAATGGGGCTGTTTGAGCTGAAAAAAAACCTAACACCTGCAAAAAAGCCGCGTTCAGCTCCTAACGCAGCCCCATTGTTTGCTATGGGGAAACACTTCCTACGTCTGCACCTAACACCCTAACATGTACCCCGAGTCTAAACACCCCTAGCCTTACACTTATTAACCCCTAATCTGCCGCCCCCGCTATCGCTGACCCCATCATATTATTTTTAACCCCTAATCTGCCGCTCCGTAAACCGCCGCTACTTACATTATCCTTATGTACCCCTAATCTGCTGCCCCTAACACCGCCGACCCCTATATTATATTTATTAACCCCTAATCTGCCCCCCTCAACGTCGCCTCCACCTGCCTACACTTATTAACCCCTAATCTGCCGAGCGGACCTGAGCGCTACTATAATAAAGTTATTAACCCCTAATCCGCATCACTAACCCTATAATAAATAGTATTAACCCCTAATCTGCCCTCCCTAACATCGCCGACACCTAACTTCAAACATTAACCCCTAATCTGCCGACCGGAGCTCACCGCTACTATAATAAATGTATTAACCCCTAAAGCTAAGTCTAACCCTAACACTAACACCCCCCTAAATTAAATATAATTTTAATCTAACGAAATTAATTGACTCTTATTAAATAAATTATTCCTATTTAAAGCTAAATACTTACCTGTAAAATAAATCCTAATATAGCTACAATATAAATTATAATTATATTGTAGCTATTTTAGGATTAATATTTATTTTACAAGCAACTTTGTAATTATTTTAACCAGGTACAATAGCTATTAAATAGTTAAGAACTATTTAATAGTTACCTAGTTAAAATAATAACAAAATTACCTGTAAAATAAATCCTAACCTAAGTTACAATTAAACCTAACACTACACTATCAATAAATAAATTAAATAAAATACCTATAATTATCTACAATTAAACCTACCACTACACTATCAATAAATAAATTAAATACAATACCTACAAATAACTACAATGAAATAAACTATCTAAAGTACAAAAAATAAAAAAGAACTAAGTTACAAAAAATAAAAAAATATTTACAAACATAAGAAAAATATTACAACAATTTTAAACTAATTACACCTACTCTAAGCCCCCTAATAAAATAACAAAGACCCCCAAAATAACAAAATGCCCTACCCTATTCTAAATTACTACATTTCAAAGCTCTTTTACCTTACCAGCCCTGAACAGGGCCCTTTGCGGGGCATGCCCCAAGAAATTCAGCTCTTTTGCCTGTAAAAAAAAACATACAATACCCCCCCCAACATTACAACCCACCACCCACATACCCCTAATCTAACCCAAACCCCCCTTAAATAAACCTAACACTAAGCCCCTGAAGATCTTCCTACCTTGTCTTCACCCTACCAGGTTCACCGATCCGTCCTGAAGAGCTCCTCCGATGTCCTGATCCAAGCCCAAGCGGGGGGCTGAAGAGGTCCATGATCCGGCTGAAGTCTTCATCCAAGCGGGAGCTGAAGAGGTCCATGATCCGGATGAAGTCTTCTATCAACGGCATCTTCAATCTTCTTTCTTCCGGATCCATCTTGCAGACCTCCGACGCGGAACATCCTCTTCTCCCGACGCCTACTAGCCGAATGACGGTTCCTTTAAGGGACGTCATCCAAGATGGCGTCCCTCGAATTCCGATTGGCTGATAGGATTCTATCAGCCAATCGGAATTAAGGTAGGAATATTCTGATTGGCTTCAGAATCAAGTTCAATCCGATTGGCTGATTCGATCAGCCAATCAGATGGAGCTTGCATTCTATTGGCTGTTCCGATCAGCCAATAGAATGCGAGCTCAATCTGATTGGCTGATTGGATCAGCCAATCGGATTGATCTTGATTCTGATTGGCTGATCGGAGGAGCTCTTCAGGACGGATCGGTGAACCTGGTAGGGTGAAGACAAGGTAGGAAGATCTTCAGGGGCTTAGTGTTAGGTTTATTTAAGGGGGGTTTGGGTTAGATTAGGGGTATGTGGGTGGTGGGTTGTAATGTTGGGGGGGGTATTGTATGTTTTTTTTTACAGGCAAAAGAGCTGAATTTCTTGGGGCATGCCCCGCAAAGGGCCCTGTTCAGGGCTGGTAAGGTAAAAGAGCTTTGAAATGTAGTAATTTAGAATAGGGTAGGGCATTTTGTTATTTTGGGGGTCTTTGTTATTTTATTAGGGGGCTTAGAGTAGGGGTAATTAGTTTAAAATTGTTGTAATATTTTTCTTATGTTTGTAAATATTTTTTTATTTTTTGTAACTTAGTTCTTTTTTATTTTTTGTACTTTAGATAGTTTATTTCATTGTAGTTATTTGCAGGTATTGTATTTAATTTATTTATTGATAGTGTAGTGGTAGGTTTAATTGTAGATAATTATAGGTATTTTATTTAATTTATTTATTGATAGTGTAGTGTTAGGTTTAATTGTAACTTAGGTTAGGATTTATTTTACAGGTAAATTTGTAATTATTTTAACTATTTTAGCTATTAAATAGTTCTTAACTATTAAATAGCTATTGTACCTGGTTAAAATAATTACAAAGTTGCCTGTAAAATAAATATTAATCCTAAAATAGCTACAATGTAATTATTCGTTATATTGTAGCTATATTAGGGTTTATTTTACAGGTAAGTATTTAGCTTTAAATAGGAATAATTTATTTAATAAGAGTTAGTTAATTTCGTTAGATTAAAATTATATTTAATTTAGGGGGGTGTTAGTGTTAGGGTTAGACTTAGCTTTAGGGGTTAATACATTTATTAGAATAGCGGTGAGCTCCGGTCGGCAGATTAGGGGTTAATAATTGAAGTTAGGTGTTGGCGATGTTAGGGAGGGCAGATTAGGGGTTAATACTATTTATTATAGGGTTAGTGAGGCGGATTAGGGGTTAATAACTTTATTATAGTAGCGGTGCGGTCCGCTCGGCAGATTAGGGGTTAATAAGTGTAGGCAGGTGGAGGCGACGTTGTGGGGGGCAGATTAGGGGTTAATAAATATAATATAGGGGTCGGCGGTGTTAGGGGCAGCAGATTAGGGGTACATAGCTATAATGTAGGTGGCGGCGCTTTGCGGTCGGCAGATTAGGGGTTAATTATTGTAGGTAGCTGGCGGCGACGTTGTGGGGGGCAGATTAGGGGTTAATAAATATAATACAGGGGTCGGCGGTGTTAGGGGCAGCAGATTAGGGGTACATAAGTATAACGTAGGTGGCGGTCGGCAGATTAGGGGTTAAAAAAATTTAATCGAGTGGCGGCGATGTGGGGGGGCCTCAGTTTAGGGGTACATAGGTAGTTTATGGGTGTTAGTGTACTTTAGAGTACAGTAGTTAAGAGCTTTATGAACCGGCGTTAGCCCAGAAAGCTCTTAACTACTGACTTTTTTCCTGCGGCTGGAATTTTGTCGTTAGATGTCTAACGCTCACTTCAGACACGACTCTAAATACCGGAGTTAGAAAGATCCCATTGAAAAGATAGGATACGCAATTGACGTAAGGGGATCTGCGGTATGGAAAAGTCGCGGCTGAAAAGTGAGCGTTAGACCCTATTTTGAGTGACTCCAAATACCGGAGTTAGCCTAAAACCAGCGTTAGGAGCCTCTAACGCTGGTTTTCACGGCTAACGCCAAACTCCAAATCTAGGCCTTGGTATTCTTAGTTGAAAACTAAACCTAAGAGGTTCATATGCTAATTTCTTAGACCTTGAAGGCCATCTCTAATCTAAATGCATTTTGATAGTTTTTCACCACTAGACGGCATTAGTTCATGTGTTTCATATAAATAACTTTGAGCTCATGCACGTGAATTTACCATGGAGACAGCTCTGATTGGCTAAAATGCAAGTCTGTCAAAAGAACAGAAATAAGGGGGCAGTCTGCTGAGGCCTAGATACAAAGTAATTACAGAGGTAAAACGTGTATAATTATAACTGTGCTGGTTATGTAGAACTGGGGAATTGGTAATTAAGGGATTATCTATCTTTTAAAACAACAAAAATTCTGGTGTTGACTGTCCCTTTAAAATTGTATGCTCTGTCTGAATCATGAACGTTCAATTTTAAATTTAGTGTCCCTTTAACAGGCAACCTCAAAGCTGTAATGTATTATTAAGTGAAAATGTCCTCATGACAATCTATTTTTCAATTTACAGAAGGATAAATAGAAAGACATATTTTGATTATTGCTATCAAAAACAAACTAGACTTTATACCTCAAGAACATCTTAGCAAATTTTCATATTTCCATTGGAAAATCTTATCTATTTGGGTGCATGCTACTGAATATTTTATTTTTGTATACTTTATTTTTAAGCTTGTAAATTGTGTTTTTCCTTTCTTTATTACAATGAATATTTGTTCTGGAAATTACTCAGATACTAAGCAAGGTAAATTAAGAGATTTTTTTGTTATAAAATAAAACATTTAAAAGGAGACAAACACTCTTGAACTTTAAATATAACTTAAAGGGACACTGAACCCAATGTTTTTCTTTCGTGATTCAGATAGTGCATGACATTTTAAGCAACTTTCTAATTTTCTCCTATTATCAAATTTTCTTAATTCTCTTGGTATCTTTATTTAAAATGCAAGAATGTAAGTTTAGATGCCGGCCCATATTTGGTGAATAACCTGGGTTATCCTTGCTGATTGGTGGATAAATGCATCCACCAATAAAAAGTGCTGTCCAGAGTCTGAACCAAAAAAAGCTTAGATGCCTTCTTTTTCAAATAACGATAGCAAGAGAACAAAGAAAAATTAATAGGAGTAAATTAGAAAGTTGCTTAAAATTGCATGCTCTGTCTGAATCATGAAAGAAAAAATGTGGGTTCAGTGTCCCTTTAGGGACCAGCAATAAAATAGATGTTGTTTCTAAATTGGATGTAGAAAAACTATTGACAAAATCATAGTTACTTCACAATTAATTCAAACTAAGCCTCATACCAGTACCAATAAGCGGCTAAAAAGCAATAAAAATCCTGGAGCAAAAAAGAAAATATATATTGCCAATCAGCAAGTGTGTTTGCCATGACTTTCTATGGGAAGTGCAACCCACCTGACATTTTATGAAAGCTGTCTATACCCAAAAGCAAACTTCCTTTTTTCTTTTTCGTTCACCTGGGGTTAAGTTTTAGCACCAGCCATAAAGCATGTTTTAGTTTAGTGTAGACAGATCAAAATGTAAATGATGATTTGTCATATTTAGTTTACATTGGAGCCTTGTAACGTCTGAATATCTGTGTTAGACTTTTTCCACCCGCCCCAAATGGATCCTAACCTCAGCCCCACACTGTAATAGCCCTACTAAGGGCTAGATTGCGAGTGGAGTGCTATTTATCGCTACCACACAGACATTAACTCCAGTAGAAGTAAGCTTTTAAAACGCGTCAGGTAGCGTTCACATTACAAGTTGAAAGTAAAAAGTGTTCACTCGCGCACTAACCCGACACGGGCAACAAGATGAACACAAACCTGATCTCGTTTTCTCAAGTTCACTAAACCGACATGAAAATATGAATATTTCGCATCCCAATGTTCTTCACATAGCAAAATATGTTCTATTTATTCATAAATCCATATTTCTATAAATACATAAAAAGAGAGAAGCGCTCAACCTGGGAATGAACAATAGCATAATAGCTTGTTCTATGGCTAGTTACCACCCAAGAAGCAGCCTCTTTTTGCTCAACATGTGCCTATCACAGAGAAGAACTTTCCTGTAGTATATCAGTCTGATCCTGACTAAACAGTGCAGTCCAGTCCCGAAATACCAGGCAATCCCTCTCTGAACTGCAAAACCCCAGACGTACATTTCGGCCTATGGTTGGCCTCGTTAGTGAGGTGCAGCCATATCCCTCTAGTCACACTGAGCAACAGGTCCACGTCTGGCTTCCTGCATCACCCTTAGGGAAACTTCCCTCAGGGTCATAATTTGCATAAATAAAAAGAGAGAAGCACTTGGGAACGAACAATAGCATAATAGCTTGTTCTATGGCTAGTTACCACCCAAGGAGCAGCCTCTTTTTTATTTGAGGTTCAAATTAGGGCATACAAATATCAAAAGACAGTAAGGTACAAAAATAGTACAACATAAGCATCGCATAGCACAGAGTTACATTCAAAGAAAATATTTTACAGGCAGTATGCCAAATAATGCACAAACCCCCTAAATGACACAAAAGGCAACTTTTGGACCTTGTAACCATATAGCAAACTTACAGGGGGTTATCCTGAAAAAAGGAGACCACTTTTGGATCTTGTATGTCATTTTCTGTTTTAGAGGAGAAAAATACAGAACATTTGTTTATTTTTGGAGATTATTGTAAAGTAAAACTGACAGCCGTTGGGCCTACTAGTGTGCTAGATCTGCATATAGTTATTATCTCTATATCTGAATATATAAAGAGTGTGGGCTCAGATATTGCCCCCCCCCCACAAAAAAAAAAGGATGATTCAGGGGTATTATGTTGATTGTCACAACATTTATAGCAAGCCCATGTATTTGCCATTATGTGAGAGTATTATTGCCTATATGTGAGTATGTAGGTTACTGCTCTGTACTATACAAGCTATATCCAGTTGTAGTTATGGGGATATGACTATAGAATAGAGGTATTGCTAAGAGGAAGTAAGGTCTAACTATAATTTATAGGGGCCGATTTATCAAGGGCCGAATGGCCCCTGATGCCCCTGTTTCCGCACAAGCCTTCAGGCTCGCCGGAAACAGCAGTTATGAAGCTGGTCCGCTGCCTCTGAGGGGTCTGCAATCCACCCGATCCTATAGGAATGGGCTGATTGACACCCCCTGCTAGCGGCCGATTGGCCAGGAATCTGCAGGTGGCGGCGTTGCACAAGCAGTTCACCAGAACTGCTTGTGCAATGGTAAATGCAGACAGCATATGCTGTCGGCATTCATAGATGTCTGTCGGACATGATACGCTATAGCGTATCATGTTGGACAGACATTGATAAATCGGCCCCATGGTGTTAACAAGACCTTTTCTTCTATTTAGCAAACTTGTTGTGGATGAGGATAAAGTTGTTTGCACAAAACATAGGTGGTGACTTTCTACAGAGTAAAAATATGTATAATATTTATAAAAAATACGATTAACTGGTATCTCAACGGAACTTATCTAGGTTTTATTAGTATATAAGATAGAACTCCTTATGCATAATATATGATTGCCATGCTACCTCGGCCGCCAGCAGCACAGCAAAGAGGAACAAGAAGGGGGGTCACAGTAATATGGAAGAAATACTCAGTACACATTTATAGGTCCAGTTGATTATAATTACTGAAATCCTCTAAACTGTTAACTGTCACTATACTGGAAAATATGCTATAGGGATAAATATAATCCATCTGGATTATAATACATAAATTACTGCACACTATCTGGAGGCTAATAATACTCTTAGACATACCTAAAATGGTGTAAACAATACATGTATCTGGAGGTCTAACTTTTGAAGTGGTAGTATGGCAGTCCCCCTAGCATCAGGCTCTATTGCCATCATAAGGGTATAGTTAGAGTCTATAAATAAGGATTTTAGGAGGGGTAAATTGCACTCAAAGAGCGAGGTAGCATATCAGGTAGCCGAATGGTAGTTTAATAGGTAGCAGTTTGTTTCAGAAGTCCGCAGTAGAGTTCAATTAGTTGCCACATTATGCATACTGTGAATATCTGCTTGCAGTGGAAAACTCGTTACCCAACTCCTATCTTCGTGGACTGAGTGTAGGCCGCTTTAACTTAGCCCAGTGGCTGTTGTTGCATACAGAAAGTGGACCGCAACAGATTCAATGAGGCCCACATGTGAGGCGGCATAACCCACAAGTCTTTTGCAAAAGACATCCTTTTCAACGAGCAGGTTAGTAAAGGCAATTGGGGTTCCACGGAGTAGCACATGTTCTCGTCACTGCAGGCGATCGTCACCACCGACCGCACATAATCAGCGTTTACTTCAGGGCTCAAGTTTGAAGATGGATGCGCTCCTTCACAGCACTGAGCTTCAGTAGAGATTACCGTAAAACCAACGGGAGGTACCATAGGTTTTGCCAGCTCACAAAGCTTCTCTATATTTTCCTCTTGCATTTGCAAGCTCCCATGAAAGCAGTTGTCGAGTAGCTGGTGTAATTTTCGGAAGTGTTCGTCCAGCAGCACTAGCAATGCCTCTTCCACCGTCTTCTCCATTATGGCAAGTAGTTAGTACTACGAGATAGGTGTTGATGGCTATGATTAGAAAAGCAGCGCACTTAGGCACTGAACAACAGCGGCAACCCAAGGGTACACCGCTGGGGGAGTATATGTGAGGCCTCAACCTCAAAGTTAGCTCCGGATCGTAGTAGCAGTCAGCAATTTCAAAAATAAAGGTACAATTCAATATAATAGACTTGTCCATAAGTAAATATATGCTAGTTTGGCATCCGGATTTTAGCTGGAACTAGAGACATTGTGCTGATTTGATAGAAAAGCTGGAGCAGCTAACAACAATGCAATCAATCATGGCCACCACCCGGAAGTTCCCCAAACAGCCTCTATTTGTCCCTTTGCTCAGTGTGCCTAGATGGATATGGCTGCACCTCACTGACAAGGCCCACTATAGACCGGAACGTACGTCTGTGATTTTGCTGTTTCTCTTGTTCAGAGAAAGATTGCCTGGTATTTCAGGATTGGACTGCACTATTTAGTCAGGATCAGACTGATATACAGGAAAGTTTTTCTCTGTGAAAGGCACATGTTGAGCAAAAAGAGGCTGCTTCTTGGGTGTTAACTAGCCATAGAACAAGCTATTCTGCTATTGTTCATTCCTAGGTTGAGCGCTTCTCTGTTTTATTTATATTTCTATAAATATCTGATTATTGTTTGGTAAATAATAAAAATAAAAAATAAATAAATATATATATATATATATATATATATATATATATACAAACACACGTATACATATACACAAAGATTTATATATGAATATCTGTTTATAAATATGTAGAACGTATTCCCCTATGTGCATAACATTGGAATGTGAAATATTTACAGTAAATTACTAATTAAATATGAAAATTGCCTGAATATGATTTTATATGTTTTCAGCTACTGCAAAAGACTTCAATGCACTTACAGTGGGGCAAAAAAGTATTTAGTCAGCCACCAATTGTGCAAGTTCTCCCACTTAAGAAGATGAGAGAGGCCTATAATTTTCATCATAGATATACCTCAACTATGATAGACAAAATGTGGAAACAAATCCAGACAATCACATTGTCTGATTTGGAAAGAATTTATTTGCAAATTATGGTGGAAAATAAGTATTTGGTCAATATTAAAAGTTCATCTCAATACCTTGTTATATATCCTTTGTTGGCAATGACAGAGGTCAAACGTTTTCTGTAAGTCTTCACAAGGTTGTCACACACTGTTGCTGGTATGTTGGCCCATTCCTGCATGCAGATCTCCTCTAGAGCAGTGATGTTTTGGGGCTGTCACTGGGCAACACGGACTTTCAACTCCCTCCAAAGGTTTTCTATGGGGTTGAGATCTGGAGACTGGCTAGGCCACTCCAGGACCTTGAAATGCTTCTTACGAAGCCACTCCTTTGTTGCCCAGGCGGTGTGTTTGGGATCATTGTCATGCTGAAAGACCCAGCCACGTTTCATCTTCAATGCCCTTGCTGATGGAAGGAGGTTTGCACTCAAAATCTCACGATACATGGCCCCATTCATTCTTTCATGTACACGGATCAGTCGTCCTGTTCCCTTTGCAGAGAAAGAGCCCTAAAGCATGATGTTGCCACCCCCATGCTTCACAGTAGGTATGGTGTTCTTTGGTTGCAACTCAGCATTCTCTCGCCTCCAAACACGACGAGTTGTGTTTCTACCAAACAGTTCTACTTTGGTTTCATCTGACCATATGACATTCTCCCAATCCGCTTCTGGATCATCCAAATGCACTCTAGCATACTTCAGATGGGACCGGACATGTACTGGCTTAAGCAGGGGAACACGCCTGGCACTGCAGGATCTGAGTCCATGGCGGCGTAGTGTGCTACTGATTGTAGCCTTTGTTACGTTGGTCCTAGTTCTCTGCAGGTCATTCACTAGGTCCCCCCGTGTGGTTCTGGGATGTTTGCTCACCGTTCTTGTGATCATTTTGACCCCACGGGGTGAGATCTTGCATGGAGCCCCAGATTGAGGGAGATTATCAGTGGTCTTGTATGTTTCCCATTTTCTAATTATTGCTCCCACAGTTGATTTCTTCACACCAAGCTGCTTGCCTATTGCAGATTCAGTCTTCCCAGCCTAGTGCAGGTCTACAATTTTGTTTCTGGTGTCCTTCGACAGCTTTTTGGTCTTCACCATAGTGGAGTTTGGAGTGTGACTGTTTGAGGTTGTGGACAGGTGTCTTTTATACTGATAACAAGTTCAAACAGGTGCCATTAATACAGGTAATGAGTGGAGGACAGAGGAGCCTCTTAAAGAAGAAGATACATGTCTGTGAGAGCCAGAAATCTTGCTTGTTTGTAGGTGACCAAATACTTATTTTCCACCATAATATGCAAATAAATTCTTTCCAAATCAGACAATGTGATTGTCTGGATTTGTTTCCACATGTTGTCTCTCATAGTTGAGGTATACCTATGATGAAAATTACAGGCCTCTCTCATCTTCTTAAGTGGGAGAACTTGCACAATTGGTGGCTGACTAAATACTTTTTTGCCCCACTGTATATATATCTATATATATGTATACATATGTATTTATGTGTTTAAATGTGTATGTATGTATGTAAATACATAAATACACATATAGTTACATAAATACATATGTACACAAACACACACACATACATATACATGTTTAGACATGCATTAGTATGTATATCTATGTTAAAACCCTTTACCTGCCTTTTTTTTCTAACACCTGAGACCTCATATCTTTGCATTTACTTTCAATTTAAATAGTAATATGAGCGCTCCTTCCGATGCACACAGACAGCCACGATAAACCCTGATATTGCTAGCGCAAAACAGTTAGTGCGCCACTCGTAATCTTGCCCTAAATTAGTCTGGAAATGGCTCCATTAAAAAGGAAAAGAGTGTTACTATCTCTTAAACCAAGAACAACTACTCTCATCTGTTTTCGACCATTTAATAGCCCAACATAACATGTCAACAGTGCTAACGGCCACTAACCTCTTCCCAATGATCAAGGGCTTATAGGCTGCATCAGCAAATTGTCTACTTGAACATGACTACAGACTGAAACATAACTGTAATAAATAGTAATGAGTAGAGGATAAATCAGGGAAGAAGAAAAAAGACTTCTCTCAAAGGTGATGGTCATACTCTCAGAAGAGAATGAGAATGACGGTATAACCTAGAACTATATTAATAAAGTCAGGTAAAACAAAATATGCAGGGAAAGATTAACAAAGGTATCAGTAACCACTATTCTCAAAGGAAACATAACATTTTAAAACTGAATAACAGGAGATGCCTACAAATGCATTGATGTGTATGAAACAATAATGGTAGCATAAAAACAAATGCTTTCCTGCATTTCTTCTCAATCACCATGGGCTAGATTACAAGTAGCGCGCAAATTCATTTTTAAAAAAAGCTTCAAATTTACTTCTATTTCAAATTTGTTTTGTTCTTATGTTATTCTTTGTTGAAGAGATATCTAGATAGGTAGCCTGCACATTTCTTGAGCACTACATGACAGAAAATAATGCTGCCATCTAGTGTTCTTGCTAATGTGTAACAATGTTGCAAAACTGCTGCTATATAGTGCTGCAGACACGTGCGCACTCTGCAACTTACCCCTCTTCCTTTTCAACAGACAAGAAATTCAAAGAAAATATGAAAATAAAAAAACATTGGAAAGTCGTTTAAAATTGTATGTTGTATCTGAATAATGTAAGAAAAATATGGAGTTTTATATCCCTTTAAACGTGTCAAAATGAATTGAATGGTACTGATATGAAAAATAATAATTTGTTTTAAAGTTGGTAGAGTCTTTTAAAGATAATTACCTTGTACAGCTCAAAGAGGTTCCCTCCCTCATTCTTTAAGAACCCATTCTCTGTGCGATATCTTAAAAGGGAAGAGGTTTTCCATAGGGGTGTTGGAGTTTTGTTTGGCACATGCCACAAGCCCAGGTTTTTGGCAGATATGTCGTAATAACCGGGATTCTAGAACCGTACAAAAATAAAGAACAAATACGTATTATAATAATTAATATGGAACAAGACTTCTACTTAGCAAATGTCTTTATGTTCATTTTCATGTCAAATGATTCAAATAAATAAAGAAACAGGGTAGCCATTTTAAAATTAAAACAGCTAGGCACTTCAATCCAGAGATATTTCTTTTTAAGCCTTCATGGCCTAGTACTCTAAATATGAAGAAAGATTTAAAGGGACATAATACTCATATGCTAAATCACTTGAAACTGATGCAGTATAACTGTAAAAAGCTGACAGGAAAATATCACCTGAGTATCTCTATGTAAAAAAGGAAGATATTTTACCTCACAATTTCCTCAGCTCAGCAGAGTAAGTTCTGTGTAAAAAGTTATACTTCACCTGCTCCCAGCTGCAGGTAAAAATAAAAAAAATGAAGAAATGAACAGCAGCCAATCAGCATCAGCAGTGCTGAGGTCATGAACTCTTACTGTGATCTCATGAGATTTGACTTAACTCTCATGAGATTTCATAGTAAGCTTCCTTTACCTGATTGGTGAAATAATATGAGAGTGCACGATGCTAGTCCAGGACAAACACACTAAAATGCTGCTTAGAAATCCTTTACAATGGGAGGTGGCTACTGAGGAACTTTTGAGGTAAAATATCTTTCTTTTTACATAGAGATGTTCAGGTGATATTTTCTAGTCAGCTTTTTACAGCTATGCTGCATCACTTTCAAGTGTTTAAACATTTGGGTATTATGGCCCTTTAAGTAAAAGTCTTGTTTTCTCTCTTATTCTATCAAAACAGCACATGGTTAAGATTTGCTGCAAGAAGTTGAGGGTTAAAGATAATTTCCACTAGATTTATATTCTACCTGTAAAAGATGAAGACTATTGTTAGTGCTTATAGACTATAAATATGGCTGAGCGAATATATATATATTATCAAAGAATGCATCACTTTCTTACATCCAGACTAGGTTCACATTCTCCAAGTTTCTCTGCTTAGGTGAAATTCTTTAAAAAGATTTATCAGTACAAGGTCCTTCCAGGGATTCACTAAAGGCAAATTTTACATTGTATGTTGTGTATAGTGGTCAATAAAAAGGCACTTTAAAAAGTCAATTAACAGAACAATATAATTATAGAAAATAAATCTTATGAATAGTGCCCATTTCAATTCATATTAAAAATATGTATCAAAATTTGAATTTACTACATAAAATTATAATTACACAGTACACAGGGAAAATCTAAGTAACACAGTAAAAATCATACTTATTGTGCAATGCAGTTTCAAAACACAACATTATAATTATACTCAAAAGAGCAAAATGAAAAGCATACTTTATTTGCTTTTTGTAAAATGAATCAGACAGCTGGGGCAATAGTACTGGACAGAGGCATTCCTTGGGTAAGTTTTCTCATAGGTCTTATATTTTCTAAGAACATTACTCCTGTATGTCTCACTGTTTTATCTTGCAAAATAAAAGCTGGCAAGTTTGTCTCAAAATATGTAATCCACTTAGTGCACTGATTGAAAAAGATGCAAAGTAAATGCAAAGTAAAATACACTGAAAACCATATAATATAAATTTGTATGTGCGGTAAAAAATATTATTTCTGGTGCTCCCTCACATTTGCTCTCCCTTTGTGAGAATCTGCATTTCAAAAAGCTTCATTAGTTTCTATGGGCAGAAGCACAAACAGTACTAGAGAATTAAGTGAGGACTGCCCATGCAAGGGTTGGTGCGATATTTCACTCCATGCTGACTAATTTTAGATAATTGTGACATAAGTATTTATAAAACGTACTTTTTTGCGTCGTTTTATTTTGAGAAAACCTGAGCATAAAATAAGTATTGGTTGTAGAAGGAATCAGGATTAAAACTAAAGTATTGAATACTACATTTATATTTCAAAACATAGTAATACCATAGGGAAAAAACATGTATATGGGGATATAAGGATCTCCCCCCCCCCCCCAAGTCATTTGTAATACAAAATAAACTCAGCTGGCTTATGGAAAGCATAGAAACCTTAAACTCTAATATGTGTGCACATATACAGTGCCTCTGCCTTAATAGGAAGGAGTATCTAGGCATTAGGAATATACATTTTACAACTTGCTTAAAAAGGATTTGATGTTTTTTATAGTTACCATTTGTATTTAACCACACAGTGTGTCTGAAAATCATCTGCTTCATGTGACTGTGGCCCATAAAATTCTAGTGTAACTAGTAAAAAGGGAGTCACTAGGAGAATTTTGTGTTTTTTTCTTATATGCACTATGATAGACCTGATCTCCAGTTTCTGCTACTATCTCTAACCAGATAGAAACTTAAAGCCTGAAGGACTTAGGTACTTATGGAGAAGCAAGGAATCTGAAGATCCTTGGTTTCAGGGCCAGCTCAACCATGGGACCAAGTGGGTCCTATGGACTCAGGCAGCACTTGACAAGGAGCAGCACTTCAGTGATTGAGTCAGTCACTCTCAGACCCAGACTACTTCTGTGTCTCTGTGGGGGAAGTTGAAGGTTCCCAGCAGCATAACCTCCTCATGCACACAGAACTGGTCAGGCGTGACATTCAACGTGGGACAAGTGCATCTCTTCCCTAACTACCTTCCCACTTATTGCGCAATTGTGCATAAGCATTAGTTACATGCAGGTAGGCAGGCGGATTAAGTAAGGTAAGTGGACAGGCTAGTAGGTTGATATGCTTATCAGTAATGTTACTACTGGGGGGGCATCATTTCATTCTTGGACCCAGGCAGCACAATATCTTGGGTCGGCCCTGCTTGGTTTGCCTGTTCAAATGGATGAGGACTACAAGAAATGGATTTCAGATGGTATATATTTCTACAAAGTTCTGATCATTTGATTTTTAGACACATTGTAGAATATCTCATGAATGCTTTGCATTCCTGAAAATGAATACATTATTTTTCTTACTATTTCTGTTTTATACATTTTTCCTGTTTCATATACCTGTCAAGAAAATGCTCAAGAAGGCACTGTTTGTTCATTTAGCTATTGTTTCCTTATGCACTTGTAACTAGTGATTACAAAAGTGTTTGCTTTGGTGTGCAGTCTCAGCTTTGTTTAACTTATGCACTTGTAACTAGTGATTACAAAGGTGTTTGCTTTGATGTACAGTCCCAGCTTTGTATGGAATTGGTACCTTATAGTCATCACTGGTTGCTCCATCAGGTGTTCCAAATGTGGCATAGTTTGCCCAGTTATCATCTCCTTGAGGAATGAACATATTGTTTCCCTGCTGACTTGACCAGCGATCACCCACTGTGCATTTCCCGGCCATGGAGTTCTCATGGACACTGGCCACCAAGGTCCATCCTCCACCATTTGTAGTCATGTCACAGAAGGTCTGGTAAGACACTCCATCTTTGGTTGTTAAAATATAAATTCCATCTGTGATAACAGCAGATGATTTAAAAAAATAATTACTGTGGCTTAATAAAGATCACGTCCCCAAAAGGGTACTTATGGTCTACTAGAAAGATATCTAAGTACCCTCAAATATACCCTGTATGTAACAGAGAAACACTGAAAGTCAGCAAATGAAGAATTTTTGAAATTTTTATATCCAAGCTTTTTTTATAATACACTCTGCTAACTTGATTTAATTTGTTGGGTGCCAGAGAGTGCATAGACACACTGCATAGCAATGCAAGTTAATTTCTCTGAAAGATGAAGGTTTATATATATATATATATATATATTTTTAAAAAATCATAAAAACAAAACCTGCAGTTTAATATGTATTTATCATTGCAAGGTGAGTCATAAGAGAACATTTATTGACAGAATATAAAAAGCTGTTGTCCAAGGTGGAGACTATTCAAATGTGCAAATCAATTAATTAGTAGTAAAAAACTGACAAATAAGCACCACATCACCCAGTGACAGCCAAACGAATGCGTTTTGCGCCCAAATTTGTCAGTGATATTTACTTACCAGGAGCACTGTAATCAAACTGTTTTATTTCAAGGCAGCTCCGATATTTCTTAATTTTCCCATTATCACCTGAGAAAATAAAACATAAATGAATATTATACCATACAAATTCACAGTGATTTGTATTTCTCTGTAATAAAAGATTTTGTGTTATATATCTAAACTATAATCGCGTTTGTAACGTGTCCATTGCCGTCGGCAGTTGCGCACACATCCTCAAAGGAATGTTGGATGCGTGCGCAGCCACCTCAGCGCGAGACAGCTTCAGGAGCTCCAACTCTCAGCTGTAACATAACAGATGAGAGCTGGAGCTTCTGAAGCTTCAGGCATCTGCCGCATATGGAGCCAGAGCGCGATCGGTGCTCCGCCTCCATATGAGACCAGATGCCTGATCGCTACAGACGGTGACACTGTGTGTGCCACTGTCTGTAACGATCTTCTGCTGGTACCGGCGGAAGGTGTGGGCGGGTGGGCGGCTCAGCAGGGAGGGAGTGAGAGTGCCATAATACAAAAAAAAGGACAGGGGGAGAGAGCAAAAGAGAGGGGAGAGAGCAAAAGAGAGGGGATAAAGAAAGCAAAAGAGAGGAGAGGGAGAGCAAAAGAGAGGGGAGGGAGAAAAAAAAAGAGGGGGAGAGGGAGAGCAAAAGAGAGGGGGGAGAGAGAGCAAAAGAGGGGGGAGAGAGAGAGCAAAAGTGGAGGGAGAGAGAGAGCAAAAGAGAGGGGAGAGAGAGAGAGCAAAAGAGAGGGGAGAGAGAGAGCAAAAGAGAGGGAGGAGAGAGAGCAAAAGAGAGGGGAGAGAGAGAGCAAAAGAGAGGGGAGATAGAGAGCAAAAGAGAGGGAAGAGAGAGAGCAAATGAGAGAAGGGAGAGAGAGAGCAAAAGAGAGGGGGAGAGAGAGAGCAAAAGAGAGGGGAGAGAGAGAGAGCAAAAGAGAGGGGAGAGAGAGAGAGCAAAAGAGAGGGGAGAGAGAGCAAAAGAGAGAGGGGAAAGAGAGCAAAAGAGAGGGGGGAGAGGGAGAGCAAAAGAGAGGGGGGGGGGGAGAGCAAAAGAGAGGGGAGAGAGAGCAAAAGAGAGGGGGAGAGAGAGCAAAAGAGGGGGAGAGAGCGAGCAAAAGAGAGGGGAGAGAGAGAGCAAGAGAGAGGGGGAGAGGGAGCTCAAAAAGAGGGGGAGAAAGCGCAAAAGAGAGGGGGAGAGAGAGCAAAAGAGAGGGGGGAGAGAGAGCAAAAGAGAGGGGAGAGAGAGAGCAAAAGAGAGAGGGAGATAGAGAGCAAAAGAGAGGGGAGAGAGAGAGCAAATGAGAGGGGGGAGAGAGAGAGCAAAAAAGAGGGGGAGAGAGATAGCAAAAGAGAGGGGGGAGAGAGAGAGCAAAAGAGAGGGGGAAGAGAGAGCAAAAGAGGGGGGGAGAGGGAGAGAAAAAGAGAGGGGGAGAGGGAGAACAAAATAGAGGGGGAGAGGGAGAGCAAAAGAGAGGGGAGAGGGAGAGCAAAAGAGAGGGGGAGAGAGATAGCAAAAGAGAGGGAGGAGAGAGAGAGCAAAAGAGGGGGGGAGAGGGAGAGCAAAAGAGAGGGGAGAGGGAGAACAAAAGAGAGGGGGAGAGGGAGAGCAAAAGAGAGGGGAGAGGGAGAGCAAAAGAGAGGGGAGAGAGAGAGCAAAAGAGAAGAGAGGGAGAGAGAGAGCAAAAGAGAAGAGAGGGAGAGAGAGAGCAAAAGAGAGGGGAGAGAGAGAGCAAAAGAGAGGGGAGAGAGAGAGCAAATGAGAGGGGAGAGAGAGAAAATGAGAGGGGGAGAGAGAGCAAATGAGAGGGGAGAGAGAGCAAATGAGAGGGGGAGAGAGAGCAAATAAGAGAGGGGAGAGAGAGAGCAAAAGAGGGGAGAGAGAGCAAAAGAGAAGGGGGAAAGAGTATAAGAGAGGGAGAGAGAGAGCAAAAGAGAGGGGAAGAGAGAGCAAAAGAGAGGGGAAGAGAGAGCAAAAGAGAGGGGAGAAAGAGAGTAAAAGAGAAGGGAGAGAGCAAATGAGAGGGGGAGAGAGCGTTAAAGAGATGGGAGATAGAGAGCAAAAGAAAGGGGGAAAGGGAGAGCAAAAGAAGGGGGGGAAAGGGAGAGCAAAAGAGAGGGGGAGAGGGAGAGCAAAAGAGAGGGGGAGAGAGTAAAAGAGAGGGGGGGAGAGAGCAAGAGAGAGGGGGAGAGGGAGCTTAAAAAGAGGGGGGAGAAAGCGCAAAAGAGAGGGGGAGAGAGAGCAAAAGAGAGGGGGGAGAGAGAGCAAAAGAGAGTGGGGATAGAGAGTAAAAGAGAGGGGGGGAAAGAGTAAAAGAGAGGGGGAGAGAGCAAAAGAGAGGGGGGAGAGAGAGCAAAAGAGAGGGGGAGAGAGCAAAAGAGAGGGGGAGAGAGAGCAAAAGAGAAGGGGGAAGAGTAAAAGAGAGGGGGAGAGAGCAAAAGAGAGGGGGGAGAGAGAGCAAAAGAGAGGGGGGAGAGAGAGCAAAAGAGAGAAGGAGAGAGAACAAAAGAGAGGGGGGAGAGAGAGCAAAATAGAGGTGAGAGAGAGCAAAAGAGAGGGAAGAGAGAGAGCAAAAGAGAGGAGGAAAGGGAGAGCAAAAAAGAGGGGGGAGAGAGAGCATAAGAGAGGGGGAGAGAGAGCAAAAGAGAGGGGGGAGAGAGAGCAAAAGAGACAGGGGAGAGAGAGCAAATGAGATGGAGGAGAGAGAGCAAAAGAGAGGGGAGAGAGAGAGAGCAAAAGAGAGGAGAGAGAAAAAGAGAGTAGAGAGAGAGAGAGAGCAAAAGAGATGGGAGAGAGAGAGCAAAAGAGAGGGGGAGAGAGAGCAAAAGAGAGGGGGAGAGAGAGCAAATTAGAGGGGAGAGAGAGAGCAAATCAGAGGGGGGAGAGAGAGCAAAAGAGATGGGAGAAGGAGAGCAAAAGAGAGGGGGAAGAGGGAGAGCAAAAGAGAGAAGGAAGAGAGAGAGCAAAAGAGAGGGGGAGAGAGAGAGCAAGAGAGAGGGGGAGAGGGAGCTCAAAAAGAGGGGGAGAAAGAGCAAAAGAGAGGGGGAGAGAGCAAAAGAGAGGGGGAGAGAGAGCAAAAGAGAGGGGGAGAGAGAGCAAAAGAGAGAGAGGGGAGAGAGAGCAAAAGAGAGAGGGGAGAGAGAGGGAGAGCAAAAGAGAGGGGGAGAGGGAGAGCAAAAGAAAGGGGAGAGAGAGCAAAAGAGAGGGGGAGAGAGAGCAAAGGAGAGGGGAGAGAGAGAGCAAGAGAGAGGGGGAGAGGGAGCTCAAAAAGAGGGGGAGAAAGCGCAAAAGAGAGGGGGAGAGAGAGCAAAAGAGAGGGGGGAGAGAGAGCAAAAGAGAGTGGGGATAGAGAGTAAAAGAGAGAGGGGGGAAAGAGTAAAAGAGAGGGGGAGAGAGCAAAAGAGAGAGGGAGAGGGACAGGAAAAGAGAGGGGGAGAGAGAGCAAACGAGAGGGGGGAGAGAGAGCAAAAGAGAGGGGGAGAGAGCAAAAGAGAGGGGGAGAGAGAGCAAAAGAGAAGGGGGGAAGAGTAAAAGAGGGGGGAGAGAGAGCAAAAGAGAGAAGGAGAGAGAGCAAAAGAGAGGGGAGAGAGAGAGCAAAAGAGAGTGGGGATAGAGAGTAAAAGAGAGAGGGGGGAAAGAGTAAAAGAGAGGGGGAGAGAGCAAAAGAGAGAGGGAGAGGGACAGGAAAAGAGAGGGGGAGAGAGAGAGCAAATGACAGGGGGAGAGAGAGCAAAAGAGAGGGGGAGAGAGCAAAAGAGAGGGGGAGAGAGAGCAAAAGAGAAGGGGGGAAGAGTAAAAGAGGGGGGAGAGAGAGCAAAAGAGAGAAGGAGAGAGAGCAAAAGAGAGGGGGGAGAGAGAGCAAAATAGAGGTGAGAGAGAGCAAAAGAGAGGGAAGAGAGAGAGCAAAAGAGAGGGGGAAAGGGAGAGCAAAAAAGAGGGGGGAGAGAGAGAGTAAGAGAGGGGGAGAGAGAGCAAAAGAGAGGGGGGAGAGAGCAAAAGAGAGGGGGGAGAGAGAGCAAATGAGAGGGGGGAAAGAGAGCAAAAGAGAAGGGGAAGAGGGAGCAAAAGGGGTGGTGAAAGAATCCACCTAGATGGATTGTTTTACCACCATATTTTTATATGAAAAGCTTATGATAAACTGGTTTAAATTTAAAGGGACATAAAAGGCAGCGTTAAATGTTCAAGATTCATCCAGAGCATGCAATTGAGACTTTACAATTAACTTCTATTATCAAATTTTCTTCATTCTGTTAGTATAATTTGTTGAAAAAACATAACCAGGTAGACGCAGGAGTGCACTACTGGGAACAAGCTGGTGATTGGTGGTTGTTCACTTATTCCTCTTGTCATTGGTTCACATGATGTGTTCAGCTAGGCACCAGTAGTGCATCACTGCTTTGGAGCTGACTTTAACTATATGTTTAATTTCTTTGCATGGGTTAAACATGCCGTTATATGCAACAGTACAATAATAAAATCCTGTAAAACATTAAAGGATTTTCCACTCTTATGTTCCTTTAAGTAGAAATTTGTAGGTAGCCTGTTGCATCCAGTAATCAAAGTTCAATAGCTCAGTCTGTTCTTTTCCTTCCTTATAAATGCCCCAGTTTCACAAAGTGAATGTAGGTACTGCCGAGCCACACTCCTAAACCATCCTGACCCAAACGCCAAGTCTGCCACACTTTCTTCCAGGCATTTATGACTATCCCTGATGCCTCATGGGTAGCAGAAATTCCATTCTGGATCATATTGACTCCACAAACCAGAACTTCATTGAAAAATGCAATATTTATTCTCACTAAGGTCTCGATGTTCGAAAGTGCTACAAGGCAGCGCAATATTCCAAGCGATTCGCCACTATGTTGATCGAGCTTGTCCGAATATTCCAAGCTCTCAAAATATCTGCATCGATGAGAGGCGTTTACTATACACGCTATTGGTCGAACACTAACACTAAACTAATAAACATCTAATAAACTAATAAACATCTAAACCGCTAACTATTAACCTCTAAACCACCACATACCCACTGAAAGTTCCAACTATTAACCCCTATGCCGACATCGGCAGTTTAGTGTAGGCTAGTTTTGTTTTTTTTATTTTGGGGGGGCTTTTTTATTTTGATAGGGCTATTAGATAAGGAGTAATTTGTTTTTATTTATTAATTTATTTTACTTTATTGTAATGTTATTTTTCAGCGTAAGGCAGGTTAGGTTTTATTTCACAGGTTAGCTTGTATTTATTTGAACTAGGTAGCTAGTAAATAGTTAATAACTATTTACTAACTAGTCTACCTAGTTGAAATAAATACAAACTTACCTGTGAAATAAAAATAAAACCTAAGATAGCCACAATATAACTATTAGTTATATTGTAGCTATCTTAGGTTTTATTTTACAAGTAAGTATTTAGTTTTAAATAGGAATTATTTAGGTAATAATGGTAAGTTGTATTTAGATTTATTTTAATTATATTTAAGTTAGGGGGTGTTAGGGTTACGTTAGGGTTAGGGTTATGCTTAGGGTTAGGGTTACATTAGGGTTAGGGGTTAATAGGTTTATTATAGCGGCGGTGTGGGCGGACGGCAGATTAGGGGTTAATAATATTTAAATAGTGTTTGCAAAATGGGAGGGCGACAGTTTAGGGGTTAATAATTTTATTATAGTGGTGATGATGTCGGGAAGCGGCGGAATAGGGGTTAATACATTTTTGAAGTGGCGGTGATTAGGGGGTTAATCATTTTATTTTAGTGTTTGCGATGCGGGAGGGCCTCGGTTTAGGGGTTAATAGGTAGTTTATGGGTGTTAGTGTACTTTGTGACAGTTTAGTTATGAGTTTTATGCTACAGCTTTGTAGCATAAAACTCATAACTACTGACTTTAGATGGCGGTATGGATCTTGTCATTTTAGGCTGTATCGCTCACTTTTTTGACCTCACAGCAAAACTTGTAATACCGGCGCTATGGGAGTCATATTGAAAAAGGACTTTTCTTCAAGTGCGGTACTGACGTCGCATGATGGCCTAAAAAGGTGTGCGGTACACCTATTCTGACAAGACTTGTAATAGCGGCGTTAGTGAAAAAGCATCGTTATGAAGCATAACAATGCTTTTTCCCTCATAACGCAAAACTCGTAATCTAGCTGATTGATTGTTAAAAAGCCATCATATATCTTGAAGAAAGAAAATGTGTACAATGCTCCTAAATAAAAACAGTGACTGTACAAATCTCAGTTGTGGTAATGTATATAAATGATATAAACCTTGACTATGTACAGTGAGTGCAGAATTATTAGGCAAATGAGTATTTTGACCACATCATCCTCTTTATGCATGTTGTCTTACTCCAAGCTGTATAGGCTCGAAAGCCTACTACCAATTAAGCATATTAGGTGATGTGCATCTCTGTAATGAGAAGGGGTGTGGTCTAATGACATCAACACCCTATATCAGGTGTGCATAATTATTAGGCAACTTTCTTTCCTTTGGCAAAATGGGTCAAAAGAAGGACTTGACAGGCTCAGAAAAGTCAAAAATAGTGAGATATCTTGCAGAGGGATGCAGCACTCTTAAAATTGCAAAGCTTCTGAAGCGTGATCATCGAACAATCAAGCGTTTCATTCAAAATAGTCAACAGGGTCGCAAGAAGCGTGTGTAAGAACCAAGGCGCAAAATAACTGCCCATGAACTGAGAAAAGTCAAGCGTGCAGCTGCCAAGATGCCACTTGCCACCAGTTTGGCCATATTTCAGAGCTGCAACATCACTGGAGTGCCCAAAAGCACAAGGTGTGCAATACTCAGAGACATGGCCAAGGTAAGAAAGGCTGAAAGACGACCACCACTGAACAAGACACACAAGCTGAAACGTCAAGACTGGGCCAAGAAATATCTCAAGACTGATTTTTCTAAGGTTTTATGGACTGATGAAATGAGAGTGAGTCTTGATGGGCCAGATGGATGGGCCCGTGGCTGGATTGGTAAAGGGCAGAGAGCTCCAGTCTGACTCAGACGCCAGCAAGGTGGAGGTGGAGTACTGGTTTGGGCTGGTATCATCAAAGATGAGCTTGTGGGGCCTTTTTGGGTTGAGGATGGAGTCAAGCTCAACTCCCAGTCCTACTGCCAGTTTCTGGAAGACACCTTCTTCAAGCAGTGGTACAGGAAGAAGTCTGCATCCTTCAAGAAAAACATGATTTTCATGCAGGACAATGCTCCATCACACGCGTCCAAGTACTCCACAGCGTGGCTGGCAAGAAAGGGTATAAAAGAAGAAAATCTAATGACATGGCCTCCTTGTTCACCTGATCTGAACCCCATTGAGAACCTGTGGTCCATCATCAAATGTGAGATTTACAAGGAGGGAAAACAGTACACCTCTCTGAACAGTGTCTGGGAGGCTGTGGTTGCTGCTGCACGCAATGTTGATGGTGAACAGATCAAAACACTGACAGAATCCATGGATGGCAGGCTTTTGAGTGTCCTTGCAAAGAAAGGTGGCTATATTGGTCACTGATTTGTTTTTGTTTTGTTTTTGAATGTCAGAAATGTATATTTGTGAATGTTGAGATGTTATATTGGTTTCACTGGTAAAAATAAATAATTGAAATGGGTATATATTTGTTTTTTGTTAAGTTGCCTAATAATTATGCACAGTAATAGTCACCTGCACACACAGATATCCCCCTAAAATAGCTATAACTAAAAACAAACTAAAAACTACTTCCAAAACTATTCAGCTTTGATATTAATGAGTTTTTTGGGTTCATTGAGAACATGGTTGTTGTTCAATAATAAAATTAATCCTCAAAAATACAACTTGCCTAATAATTCTGCACTCCCTGTATAAACACATAAGTGAAATATGACAATTTGATTACTGATTTGATATAAATTATGAAATTGTTGGAGTTTATTGATTGGTCAATAATTTTAAACATGTCTTGTATCACAAGGTTTTTAGTCTCTCAGCAAGCACCAGTGGGAAACATGTTGGATGACTTTTCTATGTCTCCTACACGTAAATAAAACATTGAGCTGTGAAAAGTAGTGTAACCTTTTGTGCTGGTGAAGCCGATATTATAAATTCAATATATATATTGCGGATCTGAAACTGCCGCAAGGAAAGGTCAAGGACAATTGTTTCATGCTGATTAGAAGAACCACCAAACAGAACCAAGACATGGTAAACTTTCTTTCTGCGCATATATAAACAAACGGCTGATATCGGGTTTATTGCAGCTGTTTGTGGGCATCGGAAGGAGCACTTGTATTACATGTTGAAAGTAAATACGAAGGTTTCAGCGCAATTGCGATTTACCCTAGAATTATTACCTCATAGCTCTAGTTAACTGTTACTTGAGACAAAAAATGTCACAGAACACTTAAAAAATACATTTAAAAGTACACTTACACTCATAATAACACTATCTGATAAAAAATATTAAAAAAAATATTGCACAAAAAAGTTATAAGGGCTCAAAGATATGAGGTCTCAGGTGTTAGAAAAAAAAGCATAGATATTCCTATATATATCTGTATATATATATATATATATATATATATATATATAATTTTTTATTTTTTTAACCAAAAAAACATCATATATATAGAAATATGTATTTATGAATAATTAGAACATATTCTACAATGCTAAGAACATTAGAATGTGAAATATTAATATTTTCAGGTCCGGTTAGCGCACATGAGAAAATGGGTTTGCGTGCGAGTAGGGTGTTTTTTTCCACTTTTCTTGCTCCATTGATTTCTATGGGGGAATACATTAATGTGATCTAGATGTTTTTGCTTTTTTGCATGTGGGGTTACTGCTCTAGTGAAAACTTTTTACGTATAACTTGTAACACACGCGCTACCCGACGCATACAAAAAGCTTACTTCTAGCACAGTTAACTCACAAGCGAGAGCACTAAATACCGCTCCACACATCATCTAGCCCTTATAAAGGGATGACTTGCCATATCCAAAAGATGACTTTCTTATATGCAGAGGTTTGTGTGAAGACCTGAGATCCAAGACTGGTCACCAGGTATCTTCCTTCTTCCTTCCTATACTGTGTAACGCAGAGTGCATGCACGTTCTGTGTTCTCTGTTGTGAGGCCTATCTGATAAGCATGTATGCTCTCGCACAATGAGGTCATAAACATGTGTCTAAGGGGCCTATCTATCAAGCTCCGAATGGAGCTTGATAGATAGGCCCCTTAGGAAACCTGGACTTTTTTTTTAGAACCTGCTAAATTATTTATGCACATCAGTCTTATCACTTCCTGTACACAAATAAAGGACAATCAGAAGTATATAATCAATCCCCAGTGACAGTCCACAAACCATTCAATTAAAGAATGCCAGTAAATTTGGCCAACAATCCCCTGTTAATGAGCCATCTGTGAGAAACCAAAATGGAGAATCCTTAGTTCTGTCCACTTTACACATTGAACTAAGAATGAAGCACCTGCTTAGGGAAGTCAACTAAGAAGATGGAGGTGCATACACATTTGTGTGGATCACCCCACTTGATTGTGATTATGTACATTATTATGTGATTATGCTATTATTATCACTTGATTGTTATTATGTACAGTGATCCACACAAAATGCATATGCATAGGGTTACTGGGTACCACTGTTTTATACACATTTGTTATGCTTTCTACAGAGTATTTTCAATAAATATCATTCTGTTATAGAACATGATCAGTGCTGCATGCTTATATGAAACTCTGAGGATTGCAGATGCCAAGGATTTTTCTTGGATATTGTTTATCTTAGGCAGAAACATTGTTATGCTCCTATTAGAAATCAATCTCAGATCTGCTGATTCCCAGACCTGTTTCTCACTTGCTGTGCTATATGTTAGCTTTGGTTGGGTTCTAACTAGTCTTACTTAGATCCTTCCCAGATCTGTATTGCCTCTTTCAATCCCATATAGTCACTGGTGTTTCTTGTTACTAATTAACCACCTTTCACTACCAAGCCCAGCTATTAATCTTTGCTTGGACATTGTGTGTTAGCTCTGGCTGAGCCTGGTGCTCCTGATTTTCTTTCGTCTGACTTGGGCTCTTTATTTTTGCTGTCTTGTACCTTTGATGTCAGCCTGGTGTCACCATTTGCCTTTACTTCTAACCACTCTTTTGCCTCTTGAATTGGCACTTCCTGGTTGTTTGGTTCTGACCCCTGGCTGTCTGACCTGCCTCCTCCAGAGGTACCAGTCTCAGTCTGTTCCAGAGGCCTGTTTCGGTGATTCCAGTCTCAGTAAGTTCCTGAGGCCTGCTCCTGAGATATATGTCCCTGTGTGTTCCAGAAGCATGCTTCAAAGATACCAGTCTTTGTGAGTTCCAAAGTAAATATCCACTTTCTTCACAAGAAGTTTTGTTTTGATATCTTTATTTTCAATATACATTTTAGTTGGATGTTCCAATTATTTTAATTCAGAAAACCCAAATTCTCTAACAAGTTGATTATGTCGTGTAAAATGACTGAAACTTTTTTTTTAACTTGGGGCTCTTTGAATCCTCCATAATATTTTTTTTATAGATTTGCCCAATAAAGTTACCTCTAATTAAGTCATGAAACTCACTGTTTAGTCTAAAAAGTCATCTTTATTTCCTGCCCTTAAAGGGACATTAAGAAAAATGCTTTAATATGTTACAGCATTTCATTATTGCACCTATTGCTTCCAACTTTAGTTCCAGAACAACAATGTATTACTGGGACCTAGCTGAGCACATCTGGTGAGCCAGTGACAAGAGCCACATGTGTATAGCCACCAATCACAGGCTAGCTCCCAATAGTGTAATGGTGGTTTTCAAAAAAGGATACCAAGAGAATAAATTAAATCTGATAATTAAAGTAAACTGAAAAATTATATTAAAACTACATACTCTGTCCTAACCATGAAGCTAAATTTTGTCTTTCATGTCCTTTTAAAAAGAACAGGTCATCTATAAACTTGCAATGAAGTTTTGTGTTTATTCATGATCTGCAAATACATAGAAATTCTCCCTGAAAACTGGATTTCCTGAAGCAAACCTGGTGCTCACTGCAATTCAACTCAACAGTAGACATTATCATACTAAAGGACCAGATTACGAGTAGAAAGCAAACATTTGGGCACAAGCGATAAGGGGTTTATCGTGGGGGTTTGCACTTGTCGCGCTTACCGCTCCTATTACGATTTAAGTAATCGCTATCGCTAGTGTAGATAGTGTATTTAATTTTGCTTTATTCTTGCTGCTGGCCTTCTTATTTTCTTTCTTAGTTTTATTTATATAATACAGATGGTGCATATCCACCGCTAAAGATTAGACAGATTAGAGTATGGATGGACAGAAGAAAAAGAGTTGCTGAATTTTCAGAAATAATAAAAAAATATATAATAAAATGTTAAAAAAAAAGGGTGAAAGAAATTGATGAAGGGAATAAAAAGGTGAAAAAGGGCAGTGGAAGTGGAAACTCAGGAAATGCAGGAAATGCACGTGCAACAAAGAGGATGAACTACACGTACTATCATTATACACTAAAGGGGTCTAAACTCTGGTAATATTAATTTCTTCCAGGAGAACAGGCAATTATTGTTTCATCTTATCTGTTCAAAGAATTCTGTTAGAATGGGGTGGGGGGGTTGGCTTTCCCACACTTTTGTAAATATTGTAGGTCCTTGTTTGAGTTAGGGATAGGGTGACCATATTGCCGCTTTAAAAAGGGACACATATGAAAAATACATATGTCAGGGTTCTTATTCAAACAGTTGTTTAAATAGCACTAAAAAAAACCTTGACATATGTATTTTTCATATGTGTACCTATTTAAAGCGGCAATATGGTCACCATAGTTAGGGATAATGACACCAAACTGCCACAAAAGCTATTGATTATCTGGTTTAAATCATAAACTTTAGATTTGTAGCAAATTCTTTAAAGTATCATAAATACTTAAAAATACTGTACATTAATGCACTTTAGTTCTGTTGTGATGACTAAAGATAAAAATGCACAACATATTAGCCAGGTCATCCACAGGACTTTTTTTTTAGGGGGAATTAAGTGTTCCAAATATAGTAATAGCAGTGCAACAGGCAAAATGTGTAGGGACAGACACAGTTGCTTGTTATACTCATGACCTGCACATCACTTTAAATGTGTTTTGCTAAATGGCATCAAGCAATGCCTCAAGTGGTTGCCTATGCTTAGCTGCAGGGACTGAAATTCTAGAGGTGGTCACTTCTTGCCATATCCCCCCATGCATTTAGGAAGACAAGAGTCCTAATCAATCAGCAACTTTTAGTGATATGGACACTTAAAGGGACAGTACACTACAAAATAGTTTTCCCTTAATGTGTTTCCAATTACTTTTTTTACCAGCTGCAGAGTATAAAATTTACGAGATTTGCTTTTTTAAGGCTTATTTGTGTATATTAAAAGCTGATTTTGTGTTTTGAAGCCACAACCTAATAAAATGGGTTGAGCTTCTAGGTATAATCAGATCTCATTACTTTATCACATTGTGTACATATACCTGCTTCTTTATCTTATATCTGTCCGTAAACCAATCACCAATACTTGGGGAAAATTAACATTTTATTACCTTTTCTCTTCTATAACCCACTGGGAGTGTAATTTCTTCTACTGGCTGTGTTAACACAGCTTGGCCTTGAGGCCAAAAACTTTAAGGATAGGTGTGGATACCACAGACTACATAAACTATTTCAAATGCCAATATAAGGGCAATGGAAATACTTCTAAACAATTTAATACACTCCAGCAGGTAAAGTGGATCATTGGGAACAAATTAAAGGGGAGAACATTTTTGAGTAAACTGTCCCTTTAATAACTAATTCTGTCACTGTCAATTAAGGTTCATTGTGACCAAAACAAAGACACAAAATATAATAAAAATAGCTGACTAATAGACACCAAACATACATTACAGTAAGATTTGCAAATGTTATTTTTCCATTGCACTGTTAACTAATTTATCTTTAGCACCCTGGATCCATAAACTTTTATTCATCCTAAAATGCAACTGAACACCCAAAGTAAGGCCAACACCCAAAGTAAGGCCATCATCTGGTTAATACCCAGACTAACGGGGAGCGGAGCCAACTACCGCACTGATCAGAAGCCATATCAAAGAGCTCCTCCACATACAGTGTACTTTTGGATTATTAAAGTACAATTTGGGGATTTTTTTACACCCATTTTCACTCCCTCTGATACCCAGCTACTTGGGGACTACTCCTCTCACTGACATAAAGAATCGCCTCTCTTACGGGAGATCCGGACATCTTACTCTATCAGGCGCAACCTCTCTAACCCGCGATAGCGGTCCTGCCTCTACAAACTAAGCAAAGTTCAACTAAGATTGCTATTCAGCTCCGGAGGGTCGGGGATCCGCTCCGGAGCCTAACAGGACCTGTTCCAATACTGAACTTCAGGGGATCAGAGTGTTCGCATACCGGAATGGCTAGAAAGCAACAGTGAGTACATTCTGAATAGCCACTTACTAAATAGCCACTTACTGTCACTGCCGCACAACGCACACAGAGCTCCCACAGTCCAGGACAGATCAAAACCTGACCCAAGCTGACCACCACAGTTTCACTAGGTCCCGGTTAAGGCTGGAAGCGCCATTTTGCATGTTTACCCCGCTCTCTGCAACAGCTAATCCCTCACAGCCCAGAGCAGTTATACTCCACGGCAGCAGCACTAACAGGGGCACACTAAGGAATTATCCATTGTCCTCAGCAGCACACATTACCGCTAGCCTGGACTTAGCTTTTGATTGTTCTCCCCACGTGGAGACTGCTCCGTGCACGAGATAGCCCTACCACATTGCAGGGTGCTCCTATATTTAGAGCACACTTGTGGGAGCTTCCAGAAGCTCGTAATTTTATGAACATTGGCCCATATCAGCTGTGCAAACTACAGGGCACACTTGTGAAGAAGGGTTAACTCACGATACACTAACAAGGCCTGCAAAGAGATTACAGTCTCCCTCACACTTATAAATAAGACAGCAGGACCAATAAAACTCACTGAGGCTGGACTGGTGCGCTTTTGTTCTCATTAATATAAAGCCCAACATCTGTAGGCTGCCCCTTTTTGCATCTCAGCTTGAGCCATACATTTATAGGAGCCTGCAATTTGATTCTGCCCTTCTGCCATTATTATTGTCTTGCAGCACTACCCCTGTGGTTATCTGTATATACTTCCTGCAAACTCAATAAAAAAGAAATTACACAGTAAACCACGATACTAAGTAACTTTGAGGCTCCCTCATATATCACCTGCTGTGGTACCCCATACTGTGCGACATCTGTGCTAATCTCCTCTGAAGCACCCGACTCACATACCTGTTTTAGGGGTTCATCCAGGGAACTGATCCCCTTACACCAGCAACTTCTGAAGTTACATACCTGATCGCCAAGGGAGACCTTGCTGGCAATCTAATATATTAAACCCTCTACTACTTTGCTTTCCCTTCTTTTTGGACTGTCACCACTACTGAGCATGGAGTAAGCCCTCTTAGGCCATCCCCGCCTGCCTACCACTCGGTGTCAAGAGCCAATCTACCAACACATCTGCTTCAATCATTCACCCTGGACATTGTTTTGCCTACTAAGACCAACCTATCCTCCAGTCCCCCTACTCCACATTTACAATGTCACAATCTGCCAGAAAGAAAAATAAACATACACTCCCACTTAAAAAGACAGTAATTGATCACTTTGGGGTCACAAATACAACACCTATGAACATGTTTGAACCACCTGACTCACCTAGGTCTGATATTTCTGAGTTAACCTCTGCTGCCATGCAAAATATTCAGCAATCTTCATCTGAGGAGGTTACTCCCACTTTTATCATGGACTCTCTTAAAACCCTACTGGACCAACATCACGCCTCATTCACTGCCAAATTGGCAGCTTCTACTGCTGAATTAAAAAAGGAAATCTCCTCAACAAACGAGCGAATGGACTCCTTGGAAAGGAGGCAAGAGGATCTATCCACGGAGCAATCTAACCTCCTCAGCTTTGCTCAGCGCTTGTCAGATCACTTTGATGTTGTGGAAGACAAAATTGCGGACTTAGAAGACAGATCTCGGCGCAATAATCTCAGGATCCGAGGTGTGCCCGAGACTGTCTCCACCACTGACTTACAGCCATTTCTACTAGAGCTGTTCCACGCTCTGGCCCCTCCAGCTTCAAGGTCAGAAGATCAAATAGACCGAGCACACCGCTCCCTTAAACCCAAAGGTTTACCAGATGATCAACCTAGGGACGTAATAGTACGCCTCCATTTCTTCACCTACAAGGAGCGTATACAAAGAGCCCACTTCCAAAAGCCGGTGTTGCCGGACAAGTTCAAAAATTTGCAAATATTTCCCGACTTGTCCGTGCGAACCCTCCAGAAGAGAAAAACTTTTACTGATATCACAACTACACTTAGGAGGAACAATATCAGATATAGATGGGGGTACCCCATCAAGCTTCTGGTCTTTAAGGACAATCAAGTATTCACCATCCTACAACCAACTAGAGGCTATGAATACCTTCAACAGTGGAATTTACTCCCGACTAGCAAAGGCAATCCAAAACCACAACACAGTCATCTACGAGCCTCTGCAGAAGAATGGACGGCTCCAACTAACTCACAGCACCGTCAATCTTCCCCAAGAGCCAACAGAGCCACCGACCCAGAGTGGGCGGCTGAAGTACTTCAAAATTCTTCTCACCGTACTCAATTAGAACCCAAACAATGGTCAGCCCTTCCACAGAGACACAGATCTGGCTCCTCCTCCTCTTAAGATGGCCAATTCACCTAAAGATTGTCAGCTGACACAAACAAATTTGACCTCCTGTTTCAGAGAACTTCAACTACCTGTTACTGTTTGACCTCATTCCTGTGCCGATAAGTATATGCTAACTGTTTTTCTTCTCATATTGTTTTTATCTGCCGAGTGTATTGCTGTTATGTTGTGTCCCCCTACAGGTTTAACTATGGCCCTCTATCTTTTATAACCAAATCACCCTATAATTTTGGTCACATAATTTAGTCAATATAGACTAACCCCCTTATATCCATTTTAACACCATATTAACACCATATTTGGACCTTGGACTTCCTCCTTACTCTTATCAGGCTATCTAAACACAGGCTCCACCTGTTCAATATGGCCGGCTATCCCTGGTTATACTACAACTGTCAGGACACCTACATGGCTAGTACTGTATTGTTTATAACTCTAATGAGGTGTCCCCTATAAGGGCCACACACCTTATATAACCCATGTTTCTCTCCTTGTAGCCAGCAGACCAATATTCTGGACTTTTTCTCTTGGACTATATGTATTGTCAATTATGCTGTTGGTGTAAAAAAGGGAAAAAAAAAAAAAGGGCTTCTCATGTAATTGCTACTCTTATTGGTTGATCGGGGGTGATGATGATGCCTGTTAGGACACATAGGTTAGGCTTTCACAGAGCTCAGTACACTCCACTGATGTTATCCCATAACGTCTATTCATATAGCCTAATACAGCGTTTTCCCACTTAGGCCATCAACCACTATTATCACCTTAAACTACTTGAACAAGACCAGGTAACCCGGGTCCTGGTTCATTCATATGCAGTTTGACAAAGTAGACAGATACGTCTGTCTAACCACAACACCCAAACAGTCCCTCACTAAGTGATATTGGCCCGCAGATCCCTGACACACACACATACTCCTACACCTCATCATCCTAGTTACTACTACTAATCTACACTACCATTCCCACTATCTCATGAGTAACGTCGTACCACACTCGCCACTATCCCCCTAGGTAAGCAAACATACTTCAATAGACCAGCAAATTTAGAACCAGGGTGGGCAATGTACGCAATTCATACACTGTTTGAAGTTCTTGTTGAAATACTGTTATGCTGACTATCTCTTGAAATATGTTTTACTGTTATGTTATCTCTGAGTTCCTCTTATCACTCCTGCCCACCTTCCTCTCGACTTCTCCCTTCCCTCCTGAAGCAGTTTCACTCCATCCCCATATTACTTTAAATTTACCACCTTTTGATACACTGACCAAATGCCCGTGCTCCTACAGTCTACAATTCCTGGCAGGCGACTAGGCCTTCCCACCCATAGCAAGCCCCAAATTTGACCAAAGCTAGCTCCAACTCCCTGTTGCTGTTGTTGGTGTTATAACCTTCATATTGCAACTCCCTCTGAAATACTTAATACTTTGGCTTACACCCCACATCTCCCTCCCCCCCCCCGCTACTGTTACTTTCATCTGTATAAAATACCCCCCTCTGAAGGGGGTCTACCTAAGCGCTTTTTCTTGTGTATACCGCAACCAATTATTTGTGAATGCAACCATTGTAATAACAGTTCGTTAATTTTTCTTTTCTTTGCAGCAGGTGACCTACACTCCAACTACTCAGTTCCCAGCCCCCATATACACCTTTCCCACATCTTCCCCTTTGTTCTCTCCTTATCCCCCCCTCCTTTTTTTTTTTTCTCCACCCCTTTCTCTGATCTAAAAAAAAAAATACCCAGACTAACCCTCTATGAGGTGTAAGGTCACCTCTGCAGTAGCAAAATATGAATCCCTATTGCTTTCTCTAATTTTAAAGCTGACTTACTTGTGCAGCTAAGCTAATATCTTGCTCACATTTAATTGACCAGAAGTCCAGTATTAGTCTTCAGAACATAACATATTACATGTTGATGTTATTCATATTTGCTCAAATGAATGACTCACTTTGTGATTCACAGCCTCTGTGGGAAAGCAGCGCCAGCAGCATAAAACTGTATAGAACATACATCTTCAGAATCTTCAGATCTGCAGAAAAAGTCTACATTATACTGAGGTTTTACAGTGATCTCATTTAAATACAAAAGGATATTCACAACATGGATATATTGTGAATTAAAATGCAATGTACAAAGTAATATAAAGTAATGTTCATTAACATGCTAGGATCTTATGTTATCTTTTCTTTTAATTGATTCTGTGTATAATTAATCAGTTCAATTATTTTCTTCTTTTGGGTTCTTCCATTTTTTTAAGGCTAGAGTACAATCTAGATCTTATACCTCTGGAATTAATATTTTCCATCCCACTGAAGCACATGTGCACAAAATGTTAAAGGGACAGTCAAGTATAAATTAAACTTTCATTATTCAGATAGGACTTTCAATTTTGATTGACTTTCCAATTTACTTTTATCATCAAATTTGCTTTTTTCTCTTGGTATTCTTAGTTTAAACTAAACATAGGTAGGCTCATATGCTAATTTCTAAGCCTTTGAGGGCTGCCTCTTATCACATTCTTTTTAAATCTCTTTTCAACACAAAGAGACAGAAAGTACACATGGGCTATATAGATAACACTGTGCTCAGGCACAGAAAGTTATTTAAGATCTAGCACAACACAATGCTAAATGCAAGACAATAGATAATAAACAGTCACAGTCATGTGATAAGAAGGTTCCTAGATACAAGGTAATCACAGAGGTAAAAAGTGTATTAATATAACTGTGTTGGTTATGCAAAACTGGGGAATGGGTAATAAAGGGATTATCTATCTTTTAAAACAATAACAATTCTATGGTTGACTGTCCCTTTAAGCAGCTGAAATAACTTCCTTTATGAAAATCACAAAATCTACTTACCTATTTCCAAGCTGGCTAAAGTATTTTCCTTCCTTGTATGATCTGAAGTGCTATCTAGCTATGTCATGCCTCTTTATAAAAGTATTATCTCCGCCTCCAAGTATTCTGCCTACCCACTTTTTAAAAGATCTGCTAAAAAAATCTGTTTCAGGTGAAAATTAAATAGAATAAATACAGATACTATTTTAATGCATGTAATATTGCTATTATTGCATTAGGGATTTTGTGGCATTATGTTTGGAATATTTGCAGTACTGGATCTTTTCCTGCATCTGTTGCTATTGGAATACCAAGATTATAAAGGTGCATTGTTAAAATGATGAGAGTAAGCAGTGCACGTAAAAATCAACCTTGATCTGAAACTTTATAATGATAAACAAATCCATAATGTAAAATTATATATATGACTATATAATTGATGCTTGCATTATTTCCAATATCCAATATTTAAATTTAATTTTTTATGTTAATTTATAAAAAAAAAAAACAAGCTAATTTCATTTTTATTATTTTTTCTCTTAATATGCTTTGTTGAAACATCTTCTTTCCATGAAAGAATACCCAGGGTTGTGGTCTCGAGTTACATGACTTGGACTCGAGTCTCAAATTTGATGAAATGTTACTTAAAGGGATACTAAACCCAATTTTTTTCTTTCATGATTCAGATAGAGCATGCAATTTTAAACAACTTTCTAATTTACGCCTATTGTTAATTTTTCTTTATTCTCATGCTATTTTTATTTGAACACGCAAGAATGTAAGCTTAAGAGCCGGCCCATTTTTATTTCAGCACCTAGGTAGCTCTTGCTGATTGGTTACTAAATGTAAAACTTTTTTGCGATGTCAAGCGAATGGCTGATCCTAGTTTTCTTGCGAAAATGTCATTTTCACTTTATTTATCAATCTTAATTTTAGACACCGGTAAATGGTTTATTGTTTTAATCAAGTGATTGTTTAAAAGAATGCTATTTCTTATATATTAAAGTTATTTTTATTTTGCCCCTTCTTTGACTCTATTTCATTAGGGAAGGTTGCCCGTTTTTTGGAGCTCATCTTCGTTCTTTTTAATACACGTATTTCAATTGCACTTAAATTATTTTACTTTTTTATAATATATTATATATTATTATTCAGGTTCTGCGCCTTGTTGTGGGCAATTTCTAACCCTAGATACAGCAAGAAAAAGACATATTTCTATTTTCCCTCCAGACAAACAATATCGCTCTTTATTTTTCACTCCTCGCAACCTACAAATTGGCGAGATTAAAAGCAGTGAATATTGCATGCACCCCTTTTCATAAATATATGAGAACTGCGAATATATACAGGCATTTTAAAATGCCAATAGAGATTAATACAAGAATTAGGCATTTCCAGACAACTTATTCGCATATACTTAAGACTTGCGAATGGTTATGAGTCAATTTGTTCGCACATATGAAAAGTTGCGACTTTATTGGCGCATAACCTTTCATAAATATGGTGATATCATTTGTGAGGGTTTTTTTTTATGACAAATGTGAGAATTTTCTTATTCTCACTTTGATAAATCTTGCCCTTAATATGTTCTAAAACCAAAGATCAGAGTTGTGATCACGCTAGGCTGGTGTTACACTTATCAGTTATCTGTATAAACCTAGCTATCTAATTAAAGGGAAATTAAACCCACATTTTTTCTTTCATAGTCAAATAGAGAATACCATTTTAAATAACTTTCTAATTTACTTCTATTATCTAATTTGCTATATTCTCTTGATATTCTTTCCTGAAACGCCTATAGGCTCAGTAGCTTCTGATTGGTGGCTGCACATAGATGCCTCATGTGATTGGCTAACCCATGTGCATTGCTATTTCTTTAACAAATGATATTAAAAGCAATAAAGCAAATTAGATAATAGAAGTAAATTGGAATGTTGTTTGAAATTGTATTATCTGTCTGAATCATGAAAGAAAATGTTTGGATTTAATGTCCCTTTAAGTTTAGAGTGTATGTAGGATTAATGGATATAGCATATAAGGTATATTACTCCAAACTAATCTTACAATTAATATAGATGTTCCTATTTTCCTAAAGAATATTAAGGTTAGTTTAAGTCTATACAACATGAGCAGTTGAACAGCAGAAAGAGGAATAACAGCTGAAGCTTACAAACTACTGCAGAGCATCTTCCAGCTGTTTGAGTCTGTTAAGGTCTGTGTTTGAGACTGGAGGAACAGCTGAGGAGTATATATAGATCACCTTGAGGAAGTAGATCCGGCCAGTGTACCAAATAGGTAGTGCTGATTTTACCTTAGGGAAACAATTTAACAGCAGAAATGGTACTTGAAAGGACATGGAATTTCCCCACACACTGAGAGGCACAGAACACAGGAGAAATACAATCAGTCTTGCAGCAATCAGAGAGGTAACTGTACACAGCTTAGCTTAGTCTGTATGGTGGCAAGACAATATCCAAGCACTTACTTAGGGGAGTGTCAGACTTATATACCCAGCCAGAGTCAAGAAAGGTGATTATGCCAGAATTAAAGGTACAGGAATACTTATACATTACAGCTGGTCCCTGGAGCTTAAAGGGTCAGTAAACCTTAAAAATAATGTTATATAATTCTGCACATAGTGCAGAATTATATAACATTATTTAGGTGCTATAGCCATAAACGCCTTTTTTACCTTTTAATTTGCTACAAATATGGCGCTTTTACAGACCCGCTCTCTGCTCTCTGCTGAGCGGGTCTGTTATTTTTAGTCAGCGCATCGGGCCAGCTGTATAGTCACAGCCCGGCCGCGCCATAAGACTAAGTGCAGCTCGCTCCTGTGACAGGAGCGAGCTGCACTTAGTGCTATGGCAGGCGGACAGGAATTGCCGGAAATCAACCTGATCGAGTATGATCGGGTTGATTGACAGCCCCCTGCTGGCGGTCGATTGGCCGCGAGTCAGCAGGGGGCGGCGTTGCACCAGCAGCTCTTGTGAGCTGCTGGTGCAATGTTAAATGCAGAGAGCATATTGCTCTCCGCATTTAGCGAGGTCTTGCGGACCTGAACCACACTGTCGGATCAGGTCCGCAAGACCTTTGATAAATAGGGGCCTTCATATCTTTGAGCCCATATAACTTTTTTGTGCAATATTTTTTAATAATACTTTTTATCAGACAGTGTTATTATGATTGTAACTGTACTTTTAAATGTATCTTCGAAGTATTTTTTTCTCCACTTTTTTGTCTTGTGTAACCAGAGCTCTAAAGATGCGCTGACCCAACAACCATAAATCGCAATTGAGCTCACACATTCGCATTTACTTTCAACTTGTAATACACGTTCTCCTTCCGACGCACGTGAACAGTCGCAATAATCCCAATATCGCTTGCACAAAACAGTCAGCACACCACTTGTACTCTGGTCCTAGAGATTAGGCAAAATACAAGAAACAAGCACATTTCAAAGAAGGAGAAACCTGAGAACATAATGGTGAAAGTTCTTTGAATTTATAGAGCAATTTAAAAAGCTTAGAAGTATTGTAAGATAATGTGATTTTAATGAAAGGTTGATGAAGAAGTGAAATAATATTCCAAATGTCACAGGTGAAAATAATCTGGTTAAACATTATAATTTGAATGCAGATGACCTAAACATTTAATCGCAGTTACTAGAATTTGTGTCATTGACATTTACAAGAAATAATGCCTCATCTGATAACATGTCTCTCTGTGAGGCCTCGATATCTAGTAAAAACTGAACTAAAAACAGAACTAAATATGTAAAGAATATGTTATGCTCAGTTTGTTTATATATGCTTATATCCATCAAAGAACAGAATTACCATAGGAAAGAGTAAAAAAGAATAAGACGTTGGAAATTTAGAGTTAAAATATTGGCTTAGAAACAATGTGAGAGTTTTTTTTTTAGATTCCTGCTATGGTCACGCTAACTCTGTCTTGACTGAGCATTAAAAGTAAACTCTAGATTTATCAAAGTGCAATCAGTAACTGTGTGTGTGTATATATATATATATATATATATATATATATATATATACATACTGTATATATCTATCTATATATATATCACACATAAAATATAGAGGTTGGAGTTAATCATTGGCCCTGGCCTGGTTACCAGAGCTGATCCCTGGATTTCCAGTGAGTGACCCCTACCCATCCGCCTTTTTCATATCAATTCTGTGGGATTAAGGAGTTAAAAACAGGCTAACAAGACAGATGTAAAGAAGTTTTGCTTTTGGAATAGCACTGCAATACTGTGAAGAAGTACCAAGCAGTGAAACGGATCACAGGATATCTTACAGGGCTTGAAATAGCCTCCACGCCAGCACCTTACCTAGGGTTGCCACCCGTCCCTTAAAATACAGAACACTTATAAGTTACACATGCTGCAGGGTGTGCAGGGAGGAATATGAATAGTGCTGTCCCTGTGGATACTCAAAACACATATATTATGTGTGCTCTGGCTTTCAACCTTTTCACCCCTTTGTTAGGAAAATAAGTGCGTGGGTCTGGCGCTAGTATATGCACCTACAGCTCTCTCCAGAAAGGGTGCCTAGTCAACCTTGGAATAGTAACACAGTGTGGGTATTGGAGTGAGCGCCAAAGGCAGAGGTGAATCTAAACACTTATCTTAAAATATATATATATAAATATTTTGCTAAAAATATTTAATATTTAAAACAAAGTCTATTAGACAAAATATCATGGATCCATGAATACATTAAACATAACAATAAACACAGTAATATACATTAAAAACTGGATATATAAGAGCAAGACATATATAGTGTCAAATAAAATGAATAGTCGTAACAGTCCATTGAAAATATCCAAAACAATGTGTATAATTTAAGAATCCAATAAAAAAGTAAATTATGTAAAATGATGTGTCCTGAGTGTTATAAGTTCAGTGTGCTCTAAACAATCCTTGTGGTGTAGATTCCAAATAAAAAACAAATCCAATGTGAATCCAAAAGTGTTGCAAAAATGTGCAAAATATAAAAAATAAAAAATTGGAAAATATGAAAAAATGGAAAAAATGAAAAAATATGTGAAAAAAATATATCCTGTGATCAAATACAGTGGAAATGTAGGGTGTTTAAACAGGAAGGGATTCCTGAGTGATATCTCACTTAAAATCCCATAAAGATACAATAAAAAACCTGTGGAAAAAAACAAAAACAATACTAAGAACAATATGAAGAATACTTGCTTAGAGTATCAGAAGTTATCTCACCATTTATATGTTGACGCGTTTCGGCCTGATAACAGGCCTTTTTCAAGACTGTATAAACTGGTGAGTGATAAAAATATTTATAGGGGTATTCCTCCAATCAATTGCCTGTTTGGGCGCCAAAAATTCCCTCATTTGTGGGGACAGCCCCTATGCTAATGCATTATGTGTATGGGCAACCTTTGAATTGATACACCGTATTTCTTGGTTAGTAAACCCTATTGTGGTTGATAAATTGGCTTTCAAACTTCTACTAATAATAATCTGCTCGCCTAACTGATATATGTTACTGTTGTGTCATAATCCATATGTGTTCGTTGGGAGTTTTATCGCCGCCGGATTTTCTAAACAAATGTCACTTCCGGTTTCGGCTTAGTGACGTAATTTCCGGCTTCCGGTTTCGGTTTCGCCGGATGATTATAATAGTCCTGTAGCGATCAGAATAGCAGGACTGGTACAAGATTTATGATTGTGTATGGGGACCAAATGATGTATATACATATAATGCGTACTAGTGGGTTTATGTGAATAGAAATAAATGGCTATATTGTATGCAATAAAACGGTCGATCTTGTTGTGATAAAAAACTTCTTGTTGTGTCGTAATTTGAACTAGAGGAATGATACATTTTTGTTACATGGTCTAATGATATTCATGTATAATTCCACAATAGGTGGTAACAGAGTTTAAGTTGATATCCTCTAAGAACATTATATATTAGTCACTATACAAGTTATATGGTATATAATGGAGGTTTTCAGAAGGTTTTGGGAGTGAGCTGATCAAAGCATAGAAAACTTATAAACGGATGGAATACAGGCAATTAACTGTATACAAAACTCAGAATTGATACATAAAAGTAAAAATAGTAAAAATTATAAAAAATCTATCTAAAAAATCTGTATAGAAAATCCATATAAAAAAAACATTATAAAAACATGTACATGCAAGAGACGCAGATATATATAAAAGGCACTCATGTCGAACAAATGTATCAAATATATAAAAGATGTATAAAAATATGAAATACATAAAGTACATATTGTACTGTAAAAGTATGAAATAATGTGGAGGCATATCTGAAAAGTAGAGTAAACATATAGAAGGAAGGATAAAAAGGACCTAGAGCGGTCCCTAAAACCGTAGCACTTCCTTAAAAGAAATAATAGTGTGATAAGATATGGACTTACTTCCGGGATAAAAATGAAGAGAGGTTGGTACCCAATATCTTAAAATTCATCATTGTATTAAAAAAATAGAAATAAAAAATAATACATACATAAAAAGGTGCTTTGTAGTTTTAAGACTGTACACCATAGGGGTGATATATATACATAATAAAACTCACTATAAAATGGATAAAAAGGGTAAAAATTCTATCAGTGCATGTGCTTGTGACAGCAGTGTTATGATGCTGTCAGTTTGGAGTATCTGTGTGACCTCATCAAGGGGTGTATCTACAGATATAACTATAATGTATTTAAAAGATGTCTAAAAATCTAAAAACCTATGGATAACTCAAAATTTATCTAAAACCAAGTGTCAATTAAAAGTATCATTAAAAATATCAATTAAAAGTATATATCCTCTTAAATTATCTTCTAAGTTGTAAGAGATGTGATAAGTCTTCTTTGTTGTTAAGCCCTTTAGGGTACAGGCTGTCTAACGTGAATATCCATTTTGATTCTGAATAGAGTAGCTTTTGCTCGTAGTTTCCACCTCTCCAATTTTTATTGACTTTTTGTATCCCAAAAAAATTAAAATCTTTAACATTCCCACCGTGTTTCTGTGTAAAGTGCCTATAGAGTGCAGTGTCCATATTCTTTTTTCTATGCACAGTATGTGTTCTCTAACTCTATCCCTTAGCATTCTAGAGGTCTGCCCTATATACTGTAGGCTGCAGGGGCATTGAATTATATAGATGACACCTCTATCTCCACATCTAATTAGGTTGTGGATGTTGTGTTTCTCTTTTTTTGAACTTGAAAAGAAGTGGTTAGTTTTCAGACCATTCTTACAGGCCTTGCAACTTAGACACGGAAAGAAACCTCTGATGTCTTTGCCAAATACATCTGTCATGTTGTGCCTTTTTTGACCCGGGATACTGGGGGCTATCATATTCTTCAGATTCTTTGTCTTCCTTTATATGAATTTTGGATAGGAAATTAGTTTTTCACCAATTGTGTCATCCTCTTTTAGTAGTGACCAATGCCGTTTAATTATTTTCTCTATAATATACTTATTTTCACAATACTCAGGGATCATTGGGACGTCTATGATGTCATCTGAGTTTCTTCTGATGTGTTTAGTTTTGTATTTCATAAGGTCTTTGTGGTCCACTTTCCTAACTTCTTCAATCTTACCATCTAAGGTATCTTCTTCATATCCTCTATCCAGGAAACGTTGCTTCAGAACTTTAGCTTGTTCCTCCCACTTGTCATGATTCGAGCAGTTTTTCCTTATTCAAAGTAGTTGGCCTTTAGGAATGTTCAATTTCCACAATGTGTGTTGACAGCTTAAATTATGTATATAATTGTTGCAATCAACCTCCTTAAAGAAGGTTGATGTCTCAATACGCCCATTGTGGATCTCTATTTTCAGATCTAGAAAGTTGATCTTATTTCTGCTGAGTTCATGAGTGAAGAGTAAGTTCATAATGTTCATGTTCATTACATTAATCATATGAAGGAGATCGTCAGCAGTTCCTCTCCAGATTATAAAAATGTCATCAATATATCTGACATATAGGACCAGGTCCGCGCTGGCTGGGCAAGAGTCCCAAAATACTTGTTCCCACTTGCCCATGTAGAGATTCAAATAGCTCGGCGCGAACCTGGTCCCCATGGCCGTACCACATAATTGTTTATAAAATTAGTTTCCGTAGTTAAAATAATTATGTGATAAAATATAATTTATACCATCAAGGATAAAAGTGCGTTGTGCTTCTCTTAAGTTTGTGTCTTTTCTGAGGAAAAAATCCACTGCCTCAATCCCTCCTTCGTGGGGGATACTTGTATATAACGATGATACATCGCATGTCGTCATAATAAAATGATCCTCCCACTGTATCTCATCCAGTTTGTTCAAGAGTTGAGTAGAATCTCTTAGATACGATGGGAGGCTGGTGATGTATTTCTGAAGGTTTATGTCGATGTACTCCAAAAGATTACTCGATATGGACCCTATTCCCAAAATTATGGGTCTTCCAGGGGGTTTGAGCAGTGATTTATGTATTTTCAGGAGCTGGTAAAACACTGGGGTGATAGGATGTGTTACTGATAGGTAATTATATTCCTTATCATTTAAGATTCCCCGTGTTTTTGCTTCCATGATCAGGTCTTCCAACTCTTTGTTATATTTCGTCACTGGATTATTTGGTAACTTTTGGTATGTCTTAATATCTTTTAAAATCCTTCTACATTCCTCATCATAGTCACTGCTATTCATGACAACTATGCCTCCTCCCTTGTCTGCCGGCTTTATCGTCAGACTTTTGTTGTCTTCAAGTTTCCTGATGGTCTCAAATTGTGATATTTAACCTTCTTTATGTTTAAATATTTTTTATTGTCATTATTTTGAAACTTTGAAAACAATTACAGACATACCTTCCCCTCCATGTAATTCCCTCTACATGAAGGTTAGGAAGAAGACAATCAGTATAACATCATTTATGTAGCAAACAATATAGCTAATGTGGTAAGGTTTACCGTGCTCTACTCATTCCCAATGATATTTGAATGTCCTTTTGGATTCTAGGATGAAAGATAGGTGGTAATATTCGTAGGTCATCTTTTTCACGTGATGATTTATTTGAGTATCTTCCGTGGTGTTAGGGAATCTCTCTTAAGGGGTAGAACAAATATCTAATTTAACTTCCATATTAACCTGTTGTTGAGTTACGATAGCAGTTTCACAGTATCTGAGGTCACCTGAATTAACTCTACATAAATTAACTTTAAAGAGGTATATCCTCCTTAGGAGGTAAAATTATATAAATAGGGTATAAAAAGGGGAAGGGGGGGGAGGGGAGTGACGACACAACCTGATGTGATTATTGGGGAGTGATTTCGCAGTAGGTAAGATCACTCGCTATTTTTGTGTTTCAGTGTTTTATTTAGCTATCCAGTAATACCATATCGCTAGGAAAGTTTCTCTATTGTCTAGGGTGTGAGATGCCAGCTCATACATAGTATATGTGTATTGGATTTTATTATAAATTTCTGTCCAGGTTGGGCTGCCTGTCTTCCAATATCTGGCTATGCATGTCCTTGTGATTGTACACAATATCCTAATAAATGTGTTGATATGTTTATTAAGTGTACTAATATTTATGTGTAGAAGGGCCTGTTGGATGGTAAGATCTATATTTTCGTTTAGTATGTGACTAAGGAAGGAGGATAGCTGTTGCCATATCCCTGTAATTTCTTTGCAGTCCCACCACATATGTTTGTATGTTCCTGCCTCTCCGCACCCTCTGTAACATAAGGGACTTCCCTGTGTGTGCATATGAGCCGTTCTAATGGGTGTTAGATACCATCGGTGTATAGTCTTGATTATGTTCTCCTTAAGATCTACACTTATAAGTCCCTTCTCAGCCTTTAGAAATATCGTTTCCCATTCTTTAGTTTCTTTAGAAATGTGGAGATCCCTTTCCCAAGCTATCATAGTAGGGGTTTTGATTTTATTCTGTGATATTTGAATATTTGTATAGAGGATAGAAATAGTATGTTTATCTCGTTCTTGCGATTTACAAAGATGTTCTAGTGGCGCAGTGTACCTTTCTCTTGGGTGTTTCAGATATATCTGGGTGGCTGAATGAATCTGTAGGTATAAATACCATCTCAATTTCAAGGGGGATAATTTTTCTTGAAGTTGGTTAAATGTAAGTGTAGTTCCTCCCTCTATAAAGTCTGCTACTCTATAGAGACCCTTATTTTCCCATTTCTGCAGTTGATCCCAGAGTTCTCTGGGCAAAATATATTTTATCGGGATATATAAGGAATATTGTGGAATAAGATTGTATTTGGTTTTTGCTTTCTTCCAGGTAGTTATTGTGGTGTTTGAAGTGTAAGGTCTATGTGATTCTTGTTTGGATTGTGTTTTCTCAGGATCCCAAATAATGGTATCCATTTCCCCCCAACCACCCAGCGTTGTTTCTAGAGTAGGCCAGATAATTTCTTTATTTCTTTTTAGTAATAGACTATCTTGTGCTAATCTGGCGGCGTGGTAATATTCCATTAAATTGGGGACCCCAATACCTCCCAGAGTCCTGTGTCTAGTCAGGATTGATTTAGCAATCCTGTTCGTTTTGTCTCCTCTTATATAAATTAGTATCTCTTTTTGCAATGAGTCTATATCTGTTTTGACAATTTGGATAGGGAGTGTTCTAAAGAGATACAAGATCCTTGGCAAGATTGTCATCTTAACCGCGGCCACTCTGCCTAGCCATGAAAATTTATAGGTTTTCCACTTTGATAAATCTTTTTTAATTTGTTTGAACAATGGGATATAATTTACTTTGTATAGATGTGAAGGGCAGGAAGGAAGGTGAACTCCAAGGTACTTTAATGAATGTTTCATCCATTTAAAGTTGAAATTAGTTTCTAAAAGCGTCTGAGTCATTTGTGGTAGTGCAATGGGTAGGGCTTCACATTTTTCTGTGTTTATTTTGAATCCCGATATGGCAGAGAAGGTTGCTAATGTTTGGTAAAGGTTGGGTAATGATACTAAGGGGTTAGTCACAGTCAATAAAATATCGTCCGCAAACAAAGCCAATTTATGTTCCACCTTAGCTAACTTAACTCCCGAGATGTCTACTTGAGAGCGGATTTTGGCGGCCAGAGGTTCAATGCAAAGAGCGAAAAGTAATAGAGACAAAGGGCAACCTTGTCTAGTCCCATTACGAATTGGGAAGGGTTGTGATTTGTATCCTGCAGATGAAACCTGAGCTCCCGGCATGGAATAGATAGCTTTTAATGCCTTAATGAATGCCCCATCAAACCCCATTTTATGCATTACTACAAACATATAATTCCAGTCAATTCTATGAAACGCCTTCTCCGCGTCTAATGATAAGAGCAGAGAAGGCGTTTGTGTTTCATTTAAGGTCTGAATTAAGTTGGTGACTTTGCGGATATTGTCTGGAGCTTCCCTACCTTTGACAAAGCCCACCTGATCTGGGTGGACTAGGTGTGGTATAACATGTTTTAATCTGTTTGCCAATATCTTTGTAAATATTTTAAGATCTTGGTTAATCAGGGATATTGGGCGGTAATTTTGGCATTTCTTGTGATCTCTCCCCGGTTTGGGAATTACAACTATTTTTGCTGCCAGGAGCTCAGGTGGGATGGCCCCCCCTTCCATGAGATGATTACATAGTTTGACAAGGTGTGGAATCAGTGTTACTTTAAACAATTTATAATAGTCGCCTGGGAAGCCATCTGGGCCCGCCGCTTTTCCCGGTTTGAGATCTTTGATAGCCCCTAGTACTTCTACAGTGGATATGGGGGAATTCAGGGATTCTAACTGTTCCTTAGATATAGTCCGTAGTAAGTCGTGGTTGAAGAAGGTTGAGGTAAGTTTTTCAGTGTCTGTGTTGTGTAGGACTTTTTCCCCATCGTATAGGGCACTGTAATATGTTGCGAAGGTGTCTACAATTTCTTGTGGGTGTGAGGTTACTGTGTTATGAGGTGTTTCAATCGCGGAGATTACTGAGGCTCTACAGCGTTTCTGGATTTTATGTGCCATGAATCTGTCAGGCTTATTAGCAAATATAAAATATTGTGATTGTTGGCGTTGTATTGTTCTGGTGGCTTGCGAATGAAGCAGTGTAGCTAATGCTGTTTTTTTTAAGTGGAGAGCATTTGCATTGGCTTTTGTCTTAGTGAGCTTATGTCGTTTTTCCAATTCCTCAATTTCTGAGTAGAACTGTTCTAGTTGTTGTCTATATTTTCTAATCTGCTGCGCTTTTTCCATAATAAGTATCCCCCTTAGGACCGCTTTATGAGCCGCCCACGTGATCCCTGGATCAGTTGCTGTATCTATATTTATATGCCAGTATTCAGTTAGTAATCTCAGTACCTTGTCATGTGTTTGGGGGTCTCTAATGTATGATTTGTCAAAGGTCCAAGTTTTACTTCTGTTTGGGTCACACAAACCCTCTACCTGAAGAGTGAGGATCGAGTGGTCCGACCATACGCAAGTGTGTATCTGGGAGTTGTGTAATAAGGGTTGTAATATCTGACTTACATAAATGTAATCTAATCTGATGTAGGATTTATGTGCAGTGGAGTAAAATGTAGTGTCGTTGGTCGAGCCATATAGTGTTGTCCAAGTTTCTATGAGGGAATGAGGTAGTAGGTGTTCCTGGATTGATTTGACAATGCGATTTTGTCTGTTTTGTTTGTTGGTTAAGGGTTTGGATTCGGTCGGGTTAATAGGTCTCATGGTAATGTTAAAATCCCCTGCTATAAATATTTTGGTGTGGGACCATTGTGTTAGTAAGTTTGAAATTTGTTGGAAGAAGCTGTGCTGATTCTCATTTGGAGCATAAACATTGCATAGGGTAATTTCGGTATCTGAAATTCTACCTTTCACTATTATGTACCTCCCTTCAGTATCTGCGATAGTGTCTTCCTGTTTGAAATTGAGTGAAGAATGAATGAGGATGGATGTGCCCCGCTTTTTAGATGTGGCGGTTGAGTGAAAATGGGTATTAAAATTTTTTGCCCAATACTTTGGGATATTATCTTTAAGTAGGTGGGTCTCCTGGATAAATAAATTGTTGGCATGTAAAGAGGTGTACTGTGTCATCGCCATCCGTCTTTTTATATTAGTATTTAGTCCCCTAACATTATGGGATATTAGTTTTATTTTGGGGATCATGTTAGTGTGTTTGTTTTGGATTGGTGTAGTGAGATTTTTATTACCTGAGGATCTCCGGGCTGTAAACCTGACATTACCGGTTGTAGTCGATCTGAAATGTAATTGATAGGAAGTGTTGTGTCGTCACTGGGGATGGGAGGGAAGCTAGGAAAGAAATACAATGTTAATAACATAGCAAACAGTGCTGTGGAATCCTCAACAGAAGGATTCCTAGGAGTAAAACTATTATGCATTCTAAGAGTAAACATAAACTAGTATGATACTAAATTGTCCTGGGGGAAATTAAATTTCCATAACAACTGATAACTTTTCTAGTAGTAAAACTTAACAGGAGTCTCTGAGTGATAGGTGGGAAAGGTCCAAAGATTTGTAGTTGCAGATGCTTTCAAGGTGAACGAAGGCTATCTCTGGATATTTTTCCCTCAGTCAATCTTTCTGACTCTCAGGCTCCTAAAGAAGTATAGTTTGAGTTCCTGTATCCATGCCACAAACAGGATACTATCTAGGAGATTTTCCCTCTTGTTTCATTTATTTTTTGTTTTTTATAAATGATATTCTGCCATTTTAGAGAATCTGGGTGTTTGTCTTGGCCTTTGTTTTTCTCTTGATTTGGTGTTGTGTTTGGGATACTGGGTGTCTCCAGTGATAGGATGTTGCAGATCTCAGGAATATCCTCAGGGTCTTTTAGTGTGATTGTTTTGGAGTCTTTAATAATCTGTAGGGCAAACGGGAACCCCCATCTATATGGTATCTGGTGTTTTCTGAGTATTGTAGTAAGAGGGCGCAGGGATCCTCTTCTCTGCAGTGTTCTGACACTGAGGTCTTGATAAAATTGTATGACGTTGCCCTGGTGTTTATAAGTTGGGTTTTTTCTTGCTGCTTGTAGGATTTTTTCTTTGTCTGGGAAGAAAGTTAGTTTAATTATTATGTCCCTTGGGGGCAGGCCTGGTTTGGGTTTGGCTTTTAGTGCCCTGTGTGCTCTTTCTAAGTAGAAAACATAGTCAGCTGGGGAGTTTGTGATTTGGGTGAAGAGTTGGGCAAGATAGCGTGGGATTTCTGTGGGGCCCACCTCCTCAGGAACTCCTTTAAGTCGAATGTTATTCCTCCTGCTCCTGTTCTCCAGATATTCCATTTTATCCTGGAATTCCTCCAATAGTTGTTGTTGTGAGGACATGGTTTGGGACATTTCGTCCATTTGTTCCACCATGGAGTCTTTTTGATCTTCTAGTGTTTCAATTCTATTGCCCATCTCTTGTAGGTCGGATTTGATTTCGGATAGGCTGCTGGTCACAGATGAGTGAATAGTGTCAATTTTCTCCCATAGCCTGTCAAAATTCTCTGCAATGTCCTGTTTAGATACTAAATTTCTGAGGTCAGCTTTTGTTAAAGGGCTTTTGTCTTGTGGTGATTGTTGATGGTCAGCATCCAGCTCCTCCTCTGCTTCTGTGTCTGTCAAGTGTTTAGCTGTCTGAGATGGCTTGAAGAATGTGGACACAGCTGTTGTTTTGGTTGTTTTGTCTCCCTTAGTGAGTCTTTTAGTGGACATCTTGTCGTATCACAGATATAGCCAAAAGAGTGGTATTGTTTACTGCTAGGGATGAATCTGCTATCTTCTGGAGTAGCTGTTTTTTGCCAGTTCAAAAGCCTTACAGTGTATGTACTTGTATTTTGATTGTGGTAACCCAGATTCAGTTTTAATTGTTTGTCTCGGGGAGGCAGCTCATTTAGGATAACAAGAGGTATGTTTATCAATCTTTAAAACATGGTATGACTCATATCAGTGTTATGTTTATTATTTTAGATCTCCTTCGGTTCCCCCATTAGAAATTTTTTCTTCTTAGGATGTAGTTTACATTTTATTACACTTGTACTCCTATGTTATATTATCCCAGGAGTATATCAGGAGGTAGGTTAAGGGTAGTCGGACTCTGGGGAGTGCTGAGAAGTATGTGTTTCAGCACCCGATGTGTCTGCTGTAGGTTACTTTTCTCAGTTGTAGGGTGACTTCAAGGTTAGTTATAGAATATTATAAATTAGTGATCTCCCTCTCCTCAGGGTAGGTATCCTCACAGGATGATCTCGGGAAAAGGTTCAAGGGGTATGACCTGCCACCACTTTGGGCTGGCAGGAAAGGGGGGAGGAGAGGAAGGTGACAGGAAGTCCTCCTATAGCACTGCTGCTATGCTATAGCTGATTGTTGGAGGGAGCTTTTAAATGTCCACTTAGTGATAGGAGCAGACGTTAGAATGTGGATAAGGAGTGGATAAGGTGATTCTGATGTGCCTGTAGAACGTTACTTTGAGGACTCTTTTGTAGTGGCAGTTGAATGTATACCTCTGTCTTGTGTTTAGAGTGCTAAGGTGTATAAAGTCACTGCAGAGGTTAGAGAGTAAGGATTTGGGGATTCCCCCTTCGCTAGCCGGAACCTATATTGTAATATATCCCGGTTATCAGCTGGGGTCCAGATCACCTGGGCTACGCAAATATCAGCCTGCAGTTCAGTAGGGTAGTCTGTCTATATTATATAACACACTGTTGTTTGGGAATCAGTCAGATTGTGGATCACCTGCAGTGTTTGTTTTCTTTTTTCAGTATAGGTCAAACCGCCACAACAGCACACAGAGACTTTCCCTCTCCCAACTCTAATTATTAATCTCCTTTGTTTGTCAGACAGTACGATGTTACTTTATAGGAGTTTGTTCAAAAATTGATTGCTGCTGTTAGTCTAAGGCAATACAGTATGATACAGTGTTCAGATTGGTCTTAAGGCTGTCGTAGCGATCAGATCCTGTGTTATAATTTGTAACTTGCGGTTATAATGTTCCCACTCTCTTGCTCTTACTCAGTGTCAGCAGGTTATTTATATTATGTGTGCACCGGGAGTTTCTCAGTCTCTAAGAGAGCAGCTGAGCTGTGTGTTTTTACTTTCTGTGTCTCTTGTTGGAGCCAGCTCTCTCCGTCTCTTCCGGGTATGCTGCTGTGACGTCACAGAGCAATGGCGCTGTTTCGCGCTCTTTTGCCCCGTATCGCCAGCAGTGACTACTATTAGGGTATTTATCCCTCAGTGATCTTCCGACTCACCGGTACTTTCAGGCGGTCCCCTCTTCTGTAGTCGGCAGGAGTCGGTCTGTCTGTTTGAACTCCGGGTTCCGCTGCTGCAGATGAGCGGTTACTGATTCGTCTGTGCTAGTTCTCCAAATAAGTAGAACAGAGTATATAGTCCCCAATCCTTTAGTGCCACCGAAGAACCAGTGTCTCAGTTTAGATAACCAGCATCAATAATCCAACTATAGTCCCCTTTTTAATGTAAAATTATCAAAAGTATGCAGGAGCTCATTCACTCCACGTCTGTACTCCTCTCAGGCTAGCTCCGCCTCTATTTAACCTTCTTTAGAGAGTTTTGACTGAGGTTTTTTTTTTAGGTCTTGGCATACATTCATCTCAAAGGTCTCAATGGCACTACCTTTGCTATAAACGGGATAAAAAGAGGACCGTGGTTTTAGGTTTGTGTGTGCAAACTCATTGTTGGTATCAGTCCCCAAAGAGCTGTAATTTCGTTCAATAGGTGACTTCAGAAAGTGCCGTTTGAGCGTTAATTTTCTGACAAACTCTTTTATACTGATAAATGTCTAGAATTTATCCAGACATTTTGTGGGTGCAAAGCTTAAACCATATGTTAATACGGATATTTCCTTCTTGGATAATTGTGTTGAACTAAGGATATATATGCCCTGTTCATGACCTTTATGTTCTGATGTGTATGAGCTTGATGCTTGTTGGATTGGGTTAGAGATATTCTTGTCGTGTTGGTGTTTCTTGCATCCATTTACTCTGACACCTCCTCTTTTCCCTCTATGGGTCTTCTTTTTAGGAATGGACTTAGTGGTTCTTCTAAATCTGTGTTCTTTCTTTTTGCTGCTGTTCTCTCTTTGCATTTCTCCCTGAAAGGTAGGGGATTCACCCCTAAAAAAGAGGAAGAAGGAGAGGAAGGGTCAGACAAAGGGGCTGCATCAGTCTCCTTGTGATTTTTGGAGATTTACTGTGATGTAGAAGTCGGATGATGTTTCCTTTCATGGGTTTGTTGGTAGTCGTGTTGGTTATGAGACGATCTATTAGCATTAGTACGATGTTTCTCTCTCCAAGTGGATCTATGATAGGAGTCTATGTAGACATTTTCTTGTTGTGGTGGTATCCTGTGATTATGGTCTCTGCCCCCATGTCTCGGCATATCTTCCACATCATCAGAGAAGGATATTTTCCTCCCATATGTCTGTCTTCTATTAGGAGTCCTCGGTTGGTCGTAAGCATATCCTGAGTAATTATGATTATCATAATGGGATTCAGAATTGTAGCTCCTATATGGTCTATGGTCTCTGTCGGAGTCGTATGGCCTAACCTCGTAGTTTTGGTAGAAACCATCATTGTCTCTCCTTTGGTTATGGTATCCATAATTGTCTTTGCCATAATTCCTTGGAGTTCTCACATATGTGTTGTTCCATTCGCTATTGTTTCTAGAGTTGTTTCCTCTATATGGGCCTCGTTGGAATGGGACTCTTCTTTGTGGTTGATTGTAGTGGTAATGGCCTCCATATTGATTCCGTTTCATATTTTTATGTTGATTAGTATATCTCCTATTATGGCGTACCTCTGTCCAGTTATCTCCTCCCTTAGTGTTCCGAGGACTCGCAACATGCGAGACCTGGGTATCTGGTCCTGAAGGACTTGTAGTGGGTAATTGGTTTTCTTGTTGTGCCTCTTGGGCCGTATTCTTGCGGTTTTCCAATTCTCTATTTAGCTTCTTAGTTTTTTTCTGGATGATATCTTCCCTAACCCTTGTGACCCTTCTGATCATATTTTCTTTTCTTTCTAACATTTCTTTATGTTCTACTTCTGTCAAATCAATGTTGTTCAACATTGTTTCATCATCCTTGATCTCTAGGTCTAATTTGTTGATAATTGATGTTCTGTATTCAATAATCAATTTAATGAGTTGCCTAGAGGTCTCTAAGAGAATGCTTATCCATTTATCTGTAAAGGTCGAGTCATCTGTTTGAAATGCACAGTCTTTATTAATTCTAAGTCTCTTTGGAATTAGGTCTAGGTCTAGACATTTACGTAAAAAAAGAAATTTCAGCTTTATATTTGACCTTAGAAACAAGTGATCTTTCTAAACTTTTAAAAATAGACATAATATCTAGACTGTCTGGGTCGTCTTGATGAGAGTTTGTCATACTTGTGAAGATATCTAAGGTAATGTCTCTCCTCAATGATAGTAGATCTTCCATGATTAATGCGATGTACAATATATGGAGTGAGGATAAAAATATCTGGAGTGAGAATAAAAAATTTCTAATGTATATCTGAAATTAAAATCATATAAGAAAGGAAATGTAGGACATGTGAATGAAATACAATGAAGTGAAAATAAAAATGAAAATGAAATATAGGGATACTTCTGCCGGACCTACCTACTAGGAGAAAACAGTGTAGGAAAAGAAGTGCGTGGGTCTGGCGCTAGTATATGCACCTACAGCTCTCTCCAGAAAGGGTGCCTAGTCAACCTTGGAATAGTAACACAGTGTGGGTATTGGAGTGAGCGCCAAAGGCAGAGGTGAATCTAAACACTTATCTTAATATATATATATATATATATATATATATATATATATATATATATATATATATATATATATATATATATAAAAAATATATATTTTGCTAAAAATATTTTTAATATTTAAAACAAAGTCTATTAGACAAAATATCATGGATCCATGAATACATTAAACATAACAATAAACACAGTAATATATGTTAAAAACTGGATAGATAAGAACAAGACATATGTAGTGTCAAATAAAATGAATAGTCGTATCTGATACGGCTGTATAAACAGTATAAACAAAGTAAATGTTGACAAAAAAAATAAAAAAAAAAATAAACGTCCAAATGTGAAACAGTCCAGTGAAAATATCCAAAACAATGTGTATAATTTAAGAATCCAATAAAAAAGTCAATTGTGTAAAATGATGTGTCCTGAGTGGTTATAAGTTCAGTGTGCTCTAAACAATCCTTGTGGTGTAGATTCCAAATAAAAAACAAATCCAATGTGAATCCAAAAGTGTTGCAAAAATGTGCAAAATATAAAAAATTGGAAAATTTGAAAAAAAGGGAAAAAAGGGAAAAAATGAAAAAATATGTGAAAAAAAATATATCCCTTGATCAAATACAGTGGAAATGTAGGGTGTTTAAACAGGAAGGGATTCCTGAGTGATACCTCACTTAAAATCCCATAAAGATACAATAAAAAACCTGTGGAAAAAAACAAAAACAATACTAAGAACAATATGAAGAATACTTGCTTAGAGTATCAGAAATTATCTCACCATTTATATGTCGACGCGTTTCGGCCTGATAACAGGCCTTTTTCAAGACTGTTTAACCTATTGAGTGATAAAAATATTTATTACTTTCCTTGTTCTACACCACAAGGATTGTTTAGAGCACACTGAACTTATAACCACTTAGGATACATCATTTTACACAATTGACTTTTTTATTGGATTCTTAAATTATACACATTGTTTTGGATATTTTCACTGGACTGTTTCACATTTGGACGTTTATTTTTATTTTTTATTTTTTGTCAACATTTACTTTGTTTATACTGTTTATACAGCTCTATCAGATACGACTATTCATTTTATTTGACACTACATATGTCTTGTTCTTATCTATCCATTTTTTTAATATATATTACTGTTTTTATTGTTATGTTTAATGTATTCATGGATCCATGATATTTTGTCTAATAGACTTTGTTTTAAATATTTTTAGCAAAATATTTTTATATATATATATTTTAAGATAAGTGTTTAGATTCTCCTCTGCCTTTGGCGCTCACTCCAATACCCACACTGTGGCACCACCTTTGTTAGCCCTCCCCAAATATTTAAGTTACTAGTACCACCACTGACAGAGAAATACCTACAACCCTTCTTTTACCATTACTGTGACAGTGGTGAACCCAGAGGTCACCATGGGCCCTTATTTTCCACATTAAAACAACAAATTAGTATATTTTATATTTGTGGAAGATGCCCAGACAATCAGTGACATCACTTCTTGCACTCACTCTCAAATTAAAATGCTTCCCATAAAGTACATTTCTTCAAAAGAAGACAGTAAACATTAAGGGACAGTAAACATAAATGTTTATGTTTATAAAACATATTCTGCCAGATTATGAGTGGCGTCCGAGCGATAACGGGTTTATAGTGGTTGTTTGCGCTCACCGAGTTTACTACTCATATTATGGGGGATATTTATCAAAGCGTCAATCTCAGTGCATTCGCCGGCGTCAATACGCTCACCAGATCGCTACCGCGGATCGACATATGATGCCCTTAATTATTAAAAAAACTCCAAAAACACTTGCGTCAAGTATGGCGCGATGAGCATCAGACTGTTGTTAACTAACAGTCATTGATGCCGTGGATGTTCGGGTTTTTCCCAACTTTATGCCATTTCATTAATGTCCATGAACAAGCACATTTCTCTAAAGCTAATCTTTTATTTTTCATCTGTTAATGTCCAAGAAATAGCTAGATTTATACCTCAACAAACAATATCTCATAGAAAGTTATTTTTATATTTATTTGTATATATGTTTATATTTATTTGTTATGCAAAAAAATCTGTTATATGATACTTTCACATAAATTAATGTGTCTTTGTATTTCTAGAAGTCATGATATGATTTTATCTCATGTTTTTTTTTATAAATGATTATTAATGCTAGAATTTGTACATATATCTTTGCACATATATATATGTGTGTGTGTGTGTTATGTTAGAAATCTTTTGCAAACATATGTCCCTAAATTCCTTTTTTTTGTTCTAAACAATGTTGTCTGTCATATCTCTGTGTTTATTTATACCACTATATGTATATAGTGTAAATTTATTATTATTCTGAGCAGGAATAATTGCGAACATAACATTTTATCATATGTATTTATTTGCAATCAATGGATATTTTAAGAGCTGGGCCAGTTTTCTCTCTGTACCTGTGTAACCCCTCCTGATTGCAATCTAGTTTCAAAAACCACCCCTACACAGGTGTTATAAAATGAGCTGGCATATAAGATGACATTTATGAATGAAAAATAAATTCAAGAGAAGGAAGAAAAACACTGAAAATATCATGACAGTAAAGAGGTGATTTTAATTTCTGCTGTATCTGAATCATGACAGTTTAATGTTAGGTGGGCTATCCTTTTGAGCTATCAGCTTAAAGGAACAGTTTACTCAAAATTTTTCTCTCCTTTAATTTGTTCCCAATGATACACTTTACCTGCTGGAGTGTATTAAATTGTTTACAAGTATTTCCATTAGCCTTATATTGGCATTTGAAATAGTTAATTTAGCCTGTGGTATCCCCAACCATCCTGAAAGTTTTTGGCCTTGAGGCCAAGCTGTGTTAACACAGCCAGTAGAAGAAATTGCACTCCCAGTGGGTTATGGAAGAGATAAGGTAATACAATGTTAATTTTCCATTGTTCTCTCCAAGTATTGGTGATTCGTTTATGGACAGATATAAGATAAAGAAGCAGGTATATTTACACAATGGGGGATATTTATAAAAGCCTCAACTATGCTGTATTTGCCGGCACCAATACGCTTGCCTAACATCGGCTAACATCACGACCACGGATCTCAATACGATCTCCATATTTGTTGTTACTAGCAGTCTCGCGTCTATTCGGCTTTTCACCAACTTTATTTATATAAGCATAAGCAAGAGAAAAGTTGACAATACCCAGCACTCACATAGTTACCATACGACAACCACAATATCAGGGACCGGGTTGATGCCTGAGACTGATTGTATGATTAAAACGTAACTTTTACTTTTCACAGATAAAAATGTAGGAATGTACCAAGAAATGTACTACATAAAGAATTTGTTAGGGCAAACATTTAAAACTTAGAGTAAAAAAGATATGCACTTATTGTGTGAGACTCGGGGGTTCAATTATATCCCGGGATAAATATTGCACATACAGTCCAGCTCAAAACCAACAAAGATGCATGGATTGCATTGAAACTATCTAGAAAAGGGGATTGACCCCAACAACATTAACTGTGCTATGCAATACTGGCAATGTAAGTTAGAACTGAGCTGGATGCCTAAAGTGCTCAAATATTGACAGGCAAGTGCCTAAAAAAGTTTCCAATTATACTATCCCAGGGAAATGCAAATTAACGGTCTCACACGCATAGACAACGCCTGATAAGCATTTTGCCACAAGCACGGCTTTCTCAGAGCCTCTGAGAAAGCCGTGCTAGCGGCGAAATGCACATCAGGCGTTGTTATCTCCCTGGAAACCACTCTGCCGCTGGGGCAAGAGGTCGACTACCTCCTCTCCTTGGAACGGGTTCTGCCACTGGGGAGAGAGGTTGGCTAACTCCTCTCCCTGAAAACCGCTCTGCCACTGTGGAGAGAGGTTGGCTACCTCCTCTCCCTGGAAACCGCTCTGCCACTGGGGAGATAGGTCAGCTACCTCCTCTTCCTAGAACCGACTCTGCTGCTGTGGAGAGAGGTCAGCTACATTCTCTCCCTGAAAACCACTCTGCCACTGTGAAGAGAGGTCGGCTACCTCCTCTCCCTGGAAATCGCTCTGCTGCTGGGGAGATAGGTCAGCTACCTCCTCTCCCTGGAACTGACTCTGCTGCTGTAGAGAGAGGTCGGCTACCTCCTCTCCCTGGAACTGACTCTGCTGCTGTGGAGAGAGGTTGGCTACCTCCTCTCCCTGGAACTGGTTCTGCCACTGGGGAGAGAGGTCGGCTACCTCCTCTCCCTGGAAACCGCTCTGCTGCTGGGAAGATAGGTCAGCTACCTTCTCTCCCTGGAACTGACTCTGCTGCTGTGGAGAGAGGTCAGCTACCTCTTCTCCCTGGCTTCCCGGAGCTGCTGCAGGTGCTGGGCAGAGGCCAGGGGTGCTCTGCCCTGTGGCCATCTCTTCTGCTGGAGGCTCACCTGTCTATCCCTCCTCAGAGGAAAAGTGTATTAAATTATCAATCTCTGGAGCCTGTGGCTGTGTAGAGAAATCGACTACCTCCTCTCCCTGGGACTCCAGAGATACTCAAAGGTGCTGGACAGAAGCCATTGGTGCCCCGCCCTGTTGCCAGTGCTTCTACTGGTGTGGCAAGCTCAGGGCCAGGCTGCTGATTGTGGTCTAGAAGCTCATGGTAGCTCATTACCTGTTGCAACTCCTCTGAGGAAAAGTCCAATAAATCCCTGATTGCTGCACCATAGCCCTCTTCAGGCTCTGAGGCATGCTGCTGAACGACATCTAAGAGCCTTTTATATGCCTTTTCTAGCTCCCACTCGTGGGCAGCTAGGTAATAAAGATCATGTCTCAGTCTGGGTACTTCTGTAAGGTTCAGCCTCAGCTCTCTGTGTTCCAGTATGTCCTCCTGATGCCACTCTGCCATACTCCCGCAGTGGGGGTCCTGTGTGAGACTTTCAAATAGCAATCCTGGGCTGCCGTAGTTATAGACCTCTGTAGGATCATCCGTCTCCATCTCCGAACACACCTGGGCCACATACCACCGCAGTACCCGGTACCCTTCATCCACCTCCATCTCTGTCTGGACCAATCTGTCCAATTTGGCCATCCATTCCTCCCGGGGCTGCTTTCCCAGGAACGGCATTCGTAAATCCATCTGGAGCCAGTATTGCTGCTCTGGAGTAGGAAGGGACTTCCCCTGGTAGTCTTGTTTGAACTGGAGAGCCTTGTGCCAGAGTTTCCATTAAACTATATTCTTCCAAGCCAGTTTGCCCTCTGCCAAGACAGGGCCATCAAACTGGGCCAGCACTGCATGCAATCTCCACTGGAATTCAGCCTCCATTTCCATCAAGGTCCCACTGGTAGTTTGGAACTGCTCCGTAAGGAGAAAGCAGATCCCACCACTGCCAGCCAATTGTAGCGGGTCTTGGTACCCCAGACTGGGTATACCCACTAAAGTCAGCTTCCTCCCACCAATCGCCAACCCATGAACCTCCACTGGATACCTGCCGCTATTAGAATAAAGGCTGCTGCAAGTTGTTATAGCTATCCCCAATAACATTAGCCAAGACTGAATGCTTGAGGGTCAAAATAGGAACTGCTTTATTGCACAGAAAACACAGCTTTTATACATTTCCAACAAAAGGGGGTAGTCACCACATAATCAATAGAAACAAATATTATACAATGAGACACTCAGACAATGGTTAGTTAAACAAGATTCTAATCACATCCTGACTTACAAAAGGACAATAGATGATTCACACAATAACAGATACTTTACACCAAGACTAGATATGCAGAAACATAACATCAGGAGGTTGCAATAAGCTCAAACATTCTGAGTCTGGGGGGGGGGTTGGAGCAGGCAATACTGAGTTGGACTGTCACCGTATACTCCAACAAAACACAGGAATACCAACTCTGTATCAGTTCCCTCCAGTCCTCATAGTCTCTGGGAATTCATGGAAACTGTGTAAATCTGAATCCAGGGTAAAAGTACTCCAAATGTACCCTGGGAAACCACCTCCCAAATCATAGAATCCCCTCAAGTTCCTGGGTCCATAGTCGGTGGGGAGGAGGCTGGCCTGCAGTCCTCTCCAAGTACAAAAGTAACAGAAGCTTCCGTTACTTTTCTCCCTTCCCCCCTGGGATAGACTAACCAGGTACCAGACCTCCCACTGGTTTGGACCTGAGTTAGTTGGATGGCCCAGCCCAAAACTTTCTTCCATTTTTGTTTTTGGCCACTGCCACTGGGGAGTGAGAATGCTGACCTCCTCTTCCTGGAACATGCTAAGCTGCTGGGGAGAGAGGTCAGCTACCTCCTTTCCCTGAGACCTGCTTTGTTGCTGGGTAGAGAGGCTGGCTACCTCCTCTCCCTGGAGACTGCTCTGCCTCTGGGGAGAAAGGAAGGCTACCTCTTCTCCCTGGAAACCACTCTGCCACTGGGGAGAGAGGTCGGCTACCTCCTCTCCCTGGAACTGTTTCTGCCAATGGGGAGAGAGGTTGACTACCTCCTCTCCCTGGAAACTGCTCTGTTGCTGGGGAAAGAGGTCAGCAACCTTATCTCCCTGGAAACCACTCTGCCGCTGGGGCAAGAGGTCGACTACCTCCTCTCCTTGGAACGGGTTCTGCCACTGGGGAGAGAGGTTGGCTACCTCCTCTCCCTGAAAACCGCTCTGCCACTGTGGAGAGAGGTCGGCTACCTCCTCTCCCTGGAAACCGCTCTGCCACTGGGGAGATAGGTCAGCTACCTCCTCTTCCTAGAACCGACTCTGCTGCTGTGGAGAGAGGTCAGCTACATTCTCTCCCTGAAAATCACTCTGCCACTGTGAAGAGAGGTCGGCTACCTCCTCTCCCTGGAACTGACTCTGCTGCTGGGGAGATAGGTCAGCTACCTCCTCTCCCTGGAACTGACTCTGCTGCTGTGGAGAGAGGTCGGCTACCTCCTCTCCCTGGAACTGACTCTGCTGCTGTGGAGAGAGGTTGGCTACCTCCTCTCCCTGGAACTGGTTCTGCCACTGGGGAGAGAGGTCGGCTACCTCCTCTCCCTGAAAACCGCTCTGCCACTGTGGAGAGAGGTCGGCTACCTCCTCTCCCTGGAAACCGCTCTGCTGCTGGGGAGATAGGTCAGCTACCTTCTCTCCCTGGAACTGACTCTGCTGCTGTGGAGAGAGGTCAGCTACCTCTTCTCCCTGGCTTCCCGGAGCTGCTACAGGTGCTGGGCAGAGGCCAGGGGTGCTCTGCCCTGTGGCCATCTCTTCTGCTGGAGGCTCACCTGTCTATCCCTCCTCAGAGGAAAAGTGTATTAAATTATCAATCTCTGGATCATGTGGCTGTGTAGAGAAATCGACTACCTCCTCTCCCTGGGACTCCAGAGATACTCAAAGGTGCTGGACAGAAGCCATTGGTGCCCCGCCCTGTTGCCAATGCTTCTACTGGTGTGGCAAGCTCAGGGCCAGGCTGCTGATCGTGGTCTAGAAGCTCATGGTAGCTCATTACCTGTTGCAACTCCTCTGAGGAAAGGTCCAATAAATCCCTGATTGCTGCACCATAGCCCTCTTCAGGCTCTGAGGCATGCTGCTGAACGACATCTAAGAGCCTTTTATATGCCTTTTCTAGCTCCCACTCGTGGGCAGCTAGGTAATAAAGATCATGTCTCAGTCTGGGTACTTCTGTAAGGTTCAGCCTCAGCTCTCTGTGTTCCAGTATGTCCTCCTGATGCCACTCTGCCATACTCCCGCAGTGGGGGTCCTGTGTGAGACTTTCAAATAGCAATCCTGGGCTGCCGTAGTTATAGACCTCTGTAGGATCATCCGTCTCCATCTCCGAACACACCTGGGCCACATACCACCGCTGTACCCGGTACCCTTCATCCACCTCCATCTCTGTCTGGACCAATCTGTCCAATTTGGCCATCCATTCCTCCCGGGGCTGCTTTCCCAGGAACGGCATTCGTAAATCCATCTGGAGCCAGTATTGCTGCTCTGGAGTAGGAAGGGACTTCCCCTGGTAGTCTTGTTTTAACTGGAGAGCCTTGTGCCAGAGTTTCCATTAAACTATATTCTTCCAAGCCAGTTTGCCCTCTGCCAAGACAGGGCCATCAAACTGGGCCAGCACTGCATGCAATCTCCACTGGAATTCAGCCTCCATTTCCATCAAGGTCCCACTGGTAGTTTGGAACTGCTCAGTAAGGAGAAAGCAGATCCCACCACTGCCAGCCAATTGTAGCGGGTCTTGGTACCCCAGACTGGGTATACCCACTAAAGTCAGCTTCCTCCCACCAATCGCCAACCCATGAACCTCCACTGGATACCTGCCGCTATTAGAATAAAGGCCGCTGCAAGTTGTTATAGCTATCCCCAATAACATTAGCCAAGACTGAATGCTTGAGGGTCAAAATAGGAACTGCTTTATTGCACAGAAAACACAGCTTTTATACATTTCCAACAAAAGGGGGTAGTCACCACATAATCAATAGAAACAAATATTATACAATGAGACACTCAGACAATGGTTAGTTAAACAAGATTCTAATCACATCCTGACTTACAAAAGGACAATAGATGATTCACACAACAACAGACACTTTACACCAAGACGAGATATGCAGAAACATAACAGCAGGAGGTTGCAATAAGCTCAAACATTCTGAGTCTAGGGGGGGGGGGTTGGAGCAGGAAATACTGATTTGGGCTGTCATCGTATACTCCAACAAAACACAGGAATCCCAACTCTGTATCAGTTCCCTCCAGTCCTCATAGTCTCTGGGAATTCATGGAAACTGGGTAAACCTGAATCCAGGGTAAAAGTACTCAAAATGTACCCTGGGCACCCACCTCCCAAATCATAGAATCCCCTCAAGTTCCTGGGTCCATAGTCAGTGGGGAGAAGGCTGGCCTGCAGTCCTCTCCAAGTACAAAAGTAATGGAAGCTTCCGTTACAGCGGCTTGTCAGGTTTAGGGGTTAATAGCTTAATTTAGTTTACGGAGATGTGGGGGGCTTGTGGTTAATAGGTTTAGTTAGTGGTAGTGATGTGGGAGGCCAGAGGTTTAGGGGTTAATACATTTATGTAGTGGCGGTGGGGTCCGTGAGTGGCGGGATAGGGGTTAATAACTTTATTTAGGTTGCGGCGGGGTCCGGGAGTGGCGGAATAGGGGTTAATAACATTATGTAGGTGGCGGCGATATCGGGGGCGGCAGATTAGGGGTATTTAGACTCAGGGCTTATGTTAGGGTGTTAGGTGTAAATGTAACTTGTTTTCAACCATATAAATCAATGAGATATCTGGCAGCATCGAACATAAGCTTTCGCTGCTTTCAGACTCCCATTGATTTCTATGGCATCCGTGGCCTCCAGGGTGGCGGATTGAAAACCAGGTACGCTGCCCGGAATAGCCGCGAGCGTACCTGTTAGAAATTTGATAAATAGGAAAAGGTGTCAAATAGAGCCGAATGTGTATTTGGAACATCTGTAATGACATAAGCATCGATCTGCGTCAGATTGAGACTGGCGGATCGTATGTTACGTCACAAATGTCAACTTTTGCCGGTCTGTAGGCTTTGATAACTATGTCGGATCAAGCTTAAAACAATTACACTGTGGAATTTCGGCGTATTTGTGGTTGACGGCTTGATAAATATCCCCCAATGTGATAAAGTAATGAGATCTGATTATACCTACAAGCTCAACCCATTTTATTAGGTTGTGGCTTCAAAATACAAAATCAGCTAATTCATATACACAAATAAGCCTTTAAAAAGCAAATCTCGTGCATTTTATACTCTGCATCTGGTAAAAAAAGTTATTTGGAACACATTAAGGGAAAAACAATTTTATAGTATACTGTCCCTTCAAGATTCTATTGAATCAAACATCAATTCAAATTTTAAAATCATTGTCTAATCATTATCTAAAATGTTACACTGTGTGTCCTAATGTCAGCAAAAATGTTTATCTTTAATACTAATTTCACACATATATATATATATATATATATATATATATATATATATTTTTTTTTTTTTTTTTTTTTTAAAGTATAATACACAATGTAACAAATGGCACTTACAAGTTCTGATGAATGATCAATGACACAAGTATCAAGCAATTTGATTCGTTAGTGATAGTTTAAAATGTATATTTGAATCAGATTGGCTGATGTCATAAATCATGTGATTATGCATATTCCAATCAAAAGTGGTCTAAAAATTAACTAATGTGTGGGTTGTTTAGGAGTTTGCGTCATAATTGGTGCAAAAAGTTTGCGTCAAATATGGTGCGAAGTGGAGAGTGGGACTTGTATTATACGGCTTAAACATGTTGCAAATAGATTTTTCCAAAAAAATAAAAAGGAAGTTAGCTATATTATGTTGTGTATTTATTTCATTTTTATCTCTATATCTATTAGTGCAACAAGTTGGGGAAAACTTTGGAGAAATAATATTGTCCCCTTGCTTTGCAACAAGAGATTTGTAACATAATCCATAAGTAGTAACGTATTTTTCATTTTTATCCCTATATCTTCTAGTGCACCAAATGTGGAGCAATAATATTGTTTGATTTAGAAAGGGTATACAAATTTAATAAAGTTTCTAATTTACTTTTATTATGTAATATACTTCATTCTCTTGCAGCATCGAACATAAGCTTTCTGTGTTTTCAAACTCCCATTGATTTCTATGGCATCCGCGGACTCAAGGGTGGCGGATTGAAAACTAGGTACGCTGCGTCGGAATAGACACAAGCGTACCTGTTAAATGTTTGATAAATTAAGAAAAGGGTCAAATAGAGTCGAATGTGAATTCGAAACATCTGTAATGATGCAAGCTTCGATCTGCGTCGAACTGAGATAGCGGGAGCGTATATTTTGTCACACATTTCAACATTTGACGATCTTGACGCTTTGATAACTACGGCGGATCAATCTCGCGACAAATACGATGAGGGATTCAAGCATATTTTCAGTTGACGCTTTAATAAATATCCCTCTATGAGTTGAAAGTAAACGCGATCGCTTGAGTGCAATCACTATTTAACACCAGAATGATTAAAGCAACCTCAAAACTCTGGTTAACTGTTTCACGAAACAAAAAGGTTGCACAAAAATACATTGCAAAGTACACTTACAATCATAATAACACTATCTATCTATACCTCATGTGTATATATATATATATATATATATATATATATATATATATATATATATATATATATATATATATATATTATACCAAAAAAACATCAGATATATGTAGAAATATTTATTTATCAATACATGAAGAACATTGGAATGTGAAATATTCATATTTTCATGTTGGTTTAGCACACATGAGAATATGCGATTGGGTTTGTGCGAGAGTGGGGTGTTTTTTTCCACTTTTTTTTCCTCCATTAACTTCTATGGGGGAATATGTGAACGCGCACGTGATATTCTAACTTTGGATTTTTGCGTTAGTCGGGTTACAGCAAGAGCGAAAACTGTTTACCTGACAAATGCAAAAATTTGTTCTCCACTCATAATCTGTGGCCCACAATTTTAATGTGCACGATTTTTACAGTGTTCTTCTTTTACTGAGCACTATACTGTAGTGTCCGCATACAGAAATGCAGGTCACCTCATATAGGGTCCAATATTCTAAAGCTGTCTGAGCTTGTGATATTTTCTAAGACTAAGCCAGTACTTTGATGCTTTTGTCATAATTTTCTAAATGTAGTTTTTACCTTGAGAACAGTGTGTTAAGCAAACGTGTGTTCCCTACTTTTAAGTATGTTAAGGCTATATATACATTACAATAATAAAAAAAATCTGTAAAATAAATAAGTATTGAAATTAAAATACACAGTAAAAAATTGTATTGTTAAATTGCATTAAAAAATTGTAATGAAATTGTTCTGCAAAAATCGTATTTTGTGATAAATTCTAATTCGTATTGAAATGATGTGAGAAAAAACTATTTAAGGCGCACAGTAGAAATTGTAATAGACTTACACAGCACATGCAAAAAACCCTAAGAAATCCATAGTTACAATATGAAATTCAACAGAAAAAGGTATAGTATACAGCGCCAAAAGAGAATACACACAAGCTCACTAGGAGAAAAACGATCACCTAACACGATTGTTAACAGTGGACAAGAAGAAAAGAGTTAGGAGCAACAAAAACGGCTAAAGTATGCATGTAGAGTAGATTAAAACAGATTTATTAAAACATAAGTATTAAAACAAAACATGTGGAGAAATATGACAATGGTATATAATGCAGGAAAAAAATGGCCAGTTCAAAAAATAAGTGTACACTTGGTGGTGTCATTGACCCAAATGAACTGAAAAAAGGGGCATAGAAAAGAGTAAAAAATCAACCCAAACACATGCAGGTGTACTGGGTATAGGTGACCATAAGCTGCAAAATGGGTGCAGAAATAGCATAGGAGTTTATGTAATAGTACAAGAAAAATGTAAAAAGTGAAAAAAATGATATATGTATGTGAAAAAATAAATATAAAAATGAAAATGAGGATCAAAAGCGATAGTTCATATATTTGGCAAAATGTCCAGAGTGGGGTGTGTAATCCAAAAGTTGGGATCTTTGATCCAAAGAAAAGTTCACAGTGTAGGGGAGGTGAAGTCCTAAACTGTAAAAAGAAATCTTTCTCTGGAGAACCTGTGGAAAGAAAGGAAATAAAAGGTGCAATATCTGGGAGACAGGCTAGCCTAAAAAGGTAATAGGCTTATCAGGTCTTCATACAGGAAACTCGGGCTGGAAAGTCAAAAAGTTGACGCGTTTCATCCTTTAACAAGGCCTTTTTCAAGATATTACCAGCTCTGAGATGTTCACAAATATTTATAGGAGAACATAACCTATAGTAGTAAAGCAAAATAATTAGTTGAACTGCCAAAATTGATTGTGACCTCCAGAGTAGATTAAAACAGATTTATTAAAACATAAATATTAAAACAAAACATGTGGAGAAATATGACAATCGTATATAATGCATGAAAAATGGCCACTTGGTGATGTCAATGACCCAAATGAACTGAAAAAAGGGGCATAGAAATGAGTAAAAAAATCAACCCAAACACATGCAGGTGTACTGGGTATATGTGACCATAAGCTGCAGAAATGGGTGCAGAAATAGCATAGGGGTTTATGTAATAGTACAAGAAAAAAATTAAAAAAGTGAAAAAAATTATATATGTATGTGAAAAAATACAAATAAAAATGAAAATGAGGTTTAAAAGCGATAGTTCATATATTTGGCAAAATGTCCAGAGTGGGGTGTGTAGTCCAAAACTGGGGATCTTTGACCCAAAGAAGAGTTCACGGTGTAGGAGAGGTGAAGTCCTAAACTGTAAAAAATCTTTCCTTGGGGAACCTGTGGAAAGAAAGGAAAGAAAAGGTGCAAGATCTGGGAGACAGGCTTGCCTAAAAAGGTAATAGGCTTACCGGGACTTCATACAGGAAAAAAGACATGTAGGTTCTCTGTGTATAGCAGTGCTCAGTTGCGCCTGTAGTTGAATCCTCCATGAGGTTCAGCACAATGGAGCGTGGGTGGGAAAAGCTTTCTTGTAATCCAGGTGAAAATGCATCTAATTGGCGTGTCTGCTCAACACGTCAGAAAAGTAAATAGAATACATACAGGAAATTTGCACACTATACACCCTCGGACTATGTAGGTAAAAATCCAACATTTATTGCGAATCCTTAAAAAACATGCAGCGGTCAGCACATATTGAAAAGCAATCAGGTCGGCAGACAAGTTCACCCGCAGATGCGTTTTGTGCGCATGCGCACTATGAGGCCCATTTATCAAGCTCTGAATGGAGCTTGAGGGCCGTGTTTCTGGCGAGTCTTCAGACTCGCCAGAAACAGCAGTTATGAAGCAGCGGTCTAAAGACCGCTGCTCCATAACCCTGTTCACCTGCTCTGAGCAGGCGGACAGGAATCGCCACAATTCAACCCGATCGAGTACGATCGGGTTGATTGACACCTCCCTGCTGGCAGCCCATTGGCCGTGAGTCTGCAGGGAGTGGCGTTGCACCACAGCTCTTTTTAGCTGCTGGTGCAATGCTGAATATGGAGAATGTATTGCTCTCCGCATTCAGCGATGTCTGTCGGACCTGATCCGCACTGTCGGATCAGGTCTGATCGACATTTGATAAATAGACCTCTTGGTCACTGCATACCTGGTGACCTGCCTACAGCCTGCATTACAGCTTTTAACGCAGAAAATGGCAATTCCAGCGTAATGGCCAGGAAAGCATATTAGGAGTCGTGTCGGTATAATACCATAAGCATTTTAGCCTGTAATGCAACGTCTATTCCGCACTAAAAAAAAAAACGTTTTTGCGTGGGATTTTCATAGTGCTGGTATTACAGGTTGTGCATTAAGGCTAAAATGCTTGCGTTACAGCTTATACCAACACAATCCATACCGCCATTTGAGATCAGTAGTTATGCGTTTTGCGCAACAAAAATGTTTCTCAAAACTCAGAACTAAACTGTTACAAAGTACCCATAAACTACCTATTAACCCCTAAACCGCCACCTTCCCTCATCGCAAACACTATATTAAACTTATTAACCCCTAATCTGCCGCCCACCCACATCGCGACTATTAAATAAAGCTAATAACCACTAATATGCTGCCCCCGACATCGCCGACACTATAATAAAGCTATTAACCCCTAACACTAACCCCAGAATACCTACTCACAGTCCGGACACCCATCTCCATCCAGGCGGTGAGAAGTCTTCATCCAGGCGGCGATATCTTCATCGATACCGGGGGCGTCTTCTATCTTCATCCAGGCGGCATGGAGCGGAGCCATCCTGGAAGCCGAAGACATCCTGTGCGGAGCATCCTCTTCATTTTCTACAGGTTAAAGAGCTGTTTAACTTAGGGCAATGCCCTACAAAAGGTCATTTTAAGGGCTATTGGTAGTTTATTGTAGGCTAGGGCATGTTTTTATTTTTGGGGGGCTTTTTATTTTTATAGGGCTATTAGATTAGGTGTAATTGTTTTTATTTTTGATAATTTCGTTTATTATTTATTGTAAGCTTAGTGTTTTTTATTTTTCGTAATTTAGTGTTTATTATTTTTTGTAAATTTAGATTTATTTTTTTGTAGAAGTTAGGTATTTTTAAATTTGTAATTGAGATTTTTTTAATTGGTAGTTTTTTAAATTTTATTAGAATAGTTATGTTAGGTTAATTTCTCTTAATACATATGAGGAAACTCGGTCTGGAAAATAAAAAAGTCAACGCGTTTTGGCCTTTAACAAGGCTTTTTTAAGACAATATCAGCTCTGAGATGTTCACAAATATTTATAGGGGAACATAAACTATCGTAGTAAAGCAAAATAATTAGTAGAACCGGCAAAATTGATTGTGACCTCCAGAGTTGGTCCGGAATCATTTCCGTGTATGTGACTTCCGGTTTGATGCCCAACTTCCTGTTTGCGTACCAAAAATTGCGTCATTTCTAGTCACCGTGTACAGAAATTTTGTCATTTCCGGTGACCAGTTAAGGAGCATATGGAGGTTATTGATGCCATCTTTCTTATGGGTGGATGGGATATTGTAGACGCCAACTTAATTTTAGGCAGAGATATTGGATATTAAGGCAGAAGGCAATGTTAGTGAATAATAATGCAATGGCGATTATGTATATTGAACAATACAATTAAGATGGTAATGGACTGTATAATGAAATACATAATACAAACTAACCATTTATCTATATGACAAAAAAAACGTAAGGCTTAAAGGGTTCAGTATAGAAAAGTTAATATTAAAAAGTGCTAAAAAAGATATGATAAAAAAGATTTAAAAAATTATAATATATATGTATTTTAAATTGATATATATATATATATATATATATTTAAAACACGGCCTGAGTTTCCTGAAACAAAATGTAATACCTAGGAATACAGATAGGTGACTTGACAACAAGATTTATTATATTAAAAATAACACACATAGCTAATGGATAACCCTATAGGAATGAACTAAATGATTTATTGGTTGGGATATATACATAAAACAAAGATAGAAAGGAATCACAGTTAGTATGGTAATACAAACCGTGTGTCTATTCTGTATGTGTATGTGTGAACAGGGTTAAAAGGAGTGCATATATTGGTACCTTGTATTTATATACTTATATACTCATAGTCAGAGGGTCGATGAGATGGCATATAGGGCAATAAGTGGGTCCTTATGGAACATGAACATGTGTGGATATTATTTAAGGATTATAAATATCCATAAACTCTTAACAGAGTGGTTACAAATAGTGCAACTATGCACATAGGTCATTTCAAATACCAAAATAGATTTATATATACAAAATTAGATAAAAATATATACAGAATGGAATAGCTTTAGATACATGATGGGAAAGGTGAGAAAAAAAAAATTCTGAATAGATAACATCTGTCTCGGTCAATATCATAAAGTACTGATTTATTATGTATATCATCTTATTTGGATAATGGTTGTCTGTGTTAACAGCCATACCTAAAGACTAGATAAGAGAAATGGATTGCTGAGAAATGTATTCACAAAAGGTGTACCACCTCAAAGTAGGTATTTAGACCCTTTGGATAGGAGCAATCTAGATAAAATATCCATTTACATTCTGTTAGAAGTAGTCTTTTTTCGAAATTCCCACCTCTCCAGTCTATAGGTACTTTACATAGGCCTATGTATAGAAGGCAGTAGTATTTCCACTGTGTTTTCATTACTAGTGTTTGTATATGGGAACATCGTCTTTTTTCCATTTGATTTGTAGAAGATGTTCTCTTATACAGTCTTTAAGTTTTCTACAAGTGTGGCCTACGTATTGGAGTCCACACTCACATTCGATTAAATAGATTATTCCTTTATCTGTACAGCATATTAGCTGATTGACTTTTAATTTTTCTTTAGTAATAAAAGAGTCAAAGGTGTCTTTTTTCAAACCATGTTTTCACGCCTTGCATTTGTGGCAAGGAAAAAAGCCTCTAAGTACATTTCCCTGTACACCTTTGGTTATATCTACATAGGTTTACTTAATTGAACTTGGAGCCAAAATTGTTTTCAAATTTCTGGGTTTTTTATAAATAAAATGTGGTGTGGAACTCAGATTTTCACCAATGATGTTATCTTCCTTTAGGATACTCCAATGTTTCCTAATTATTCTTTTTATGTTATGTTTGTTTTGGCTATATTCGGTAATGATGGTTATGTCTAAAATATCTTTGTTCAGCTCTTTATATTTTTTTGTTTTGTAAATGAGCAGGATAGTTCTGTCCATTTTGTCTACTTCTATGATAGTTTTATAAATTGAAGCCATATCGTACCCTCTATCTCGAAATCTATCTTTTAGAATAAGTGATTGTGCCAACCATTCGTCATTATTGGAACAATTTTTTCTAACTCTCATTAGTTGTCCTTTGAGAATGTTTTTTATCCCGTTTGTGTGATGACAACTTGTTTGGTGGATGTAATTATTTACAATCAACTTGTTTAAAGTAGGTAGACGTGTTAATCTTTGCATATTTGGTGTTTATGTTTAGATCAAGAAAATTTGAAGTTAGCAGTGTTATTATTCATGACATTTAGAGTATGTTAGAGATCATCAACACTGCCCTTCCATATCATCAGAATATCATTGATGTATCTGTGATAGAGGACCAAGTCCGCACTTGCAGGGCATGAGTCCCAGAAGATTACTCCAACTTTCCCATATATAGATTTGTGTAACTTGGTGTGAACTTGGTCCCCATCACAGATCCATAGAGTTGCTTGTAGAATTTACCTTCGAAATTAAAATAGTTGTGTTTCAAGATGTATTCTATCCCTTTCAGTATAAATTCTTTCTGAATTGATGGCATATTGGGATCTTTATTTAAAAAAAACTCTACTTCTGTGTGTGGTATACAGGTATACAGGGATGTGACATCACTGGTGACCCATATATACTCTGTTTCCCATACGGTATTATTAAGGATGTTTAAAACTTCAGTGGAATCTCTGAGGTATGCAGGTAGTTCTTTAACATGTTTTTGTAAATGTTTATCGAATTACAGACAGGTTGCTTGTTATAGACCCTATTCCTGAAATTATCGGTCTGCCTGGTGGTTGTGTCAAAGATTTATGGATTTTGGGTAATTTATAGAATATTGGTATTTTAGAGAGAGACTTATGTTGAGATATCTGAATCCTTTATCGTTAATGATATCTGTATTTTTTGCTTCCAGGAGTTATCTTTCTAGGCCATGTTTAAAAAGATTAGTTGGAGGGGGCGGAGTTGACTACCAAACAGGGAAGACGTGCTTTATGAGAGCTCCTGGCCGATTCCCTAAATATATTTAATATTTCTTATTACTTGCAGTTTAGATTCTGATATATTCAGACCCTAGTCTCTGTCTACATCGGGGTCTATAAAAATTAGTGGATTGGATCACCTTATAGTCTCTACACGGAACCGACATATATCGGGCCTGTTAAACTAAAGCCACATCCGATAGAGACCTGCCTATTAATCTCCTCGCCAGAATTGCCTGCCTATTATCCACCGGAGGGTCGGGGATCCGCTCCGGTGGACTGAAGTACAACTTCTAGAGGTCTCCTAGCCTGAAACCCTGACGGGGAAAACATAGAAAGGTCCGTGACGACCGGAGATCCACAGAGTACAGCAGTGGGTTACAGGTGAACAGAAACCTACAGCCTACAAGAGACTTCGTTTCTAAAGCCCTAACTGAACAGTGATACCTGAAGGGGACCGACAGCTGAGGCCACTTCCACCGGCTCAGTTTCGGCGCGAAGATCCGCCATCTTGGTAGCCATATCCTGGGAGGTGAAGCCAAACGGACATCAGATCGTCCACGAGACAGCTACAGGAAAGTGATCCGGACATACCCGCCTCCTACCTACTCACCGGTAAGACATTACTGTTACACACGCACCCCTGCTGCTCTCCTGCATCCAATTAGGCCACCCGGTCTTACATACGCACGGCTGTGCACACCCCACGGGCCATACCAAGCATTAATCAGCCTCCCACCCACGCCATATTAAAGAATACCATCAATCCCTTGGGAGAAAGAAAGGAGTGAAGTGGGAAAAACCTCCCTATTTTATACTGCTAAATTCCTAAGAGAGAGACAAGAGGGACAGTGTATAGAACGCATAGTCCGCAGTTAGCGATACAACAAGGCCCTAAGGAGAATTGAGTGACAAAATCTGGAATCTGCAGACCAAATATCAGGGGGAGTTATCTGGATATAAACTGTGGTGCTCTAGTGAGTGCTCACTGCACGGAGTGTGAAGCTAAGAGAGTGTTTGAGGGGAGCCTTAAAGATCACAGCCAGAACTGCCGGGAAAGAAATAGTGATCCTAGCCTATAATAACAGTGAGGCCGAGAGGCCTGGTTAAATAAGATACATTTCCATAAACACAAAAGCCTTACAAGAAGTCAGGAATAAACGCAGTTACATAAGTGTGGCACACTACATAGAGTTTACAGCTAATTTAACCTCTAACGTTCTGCTCTCCAGCTTATGCTCAATCTAACAACAATAAGCTTATACTTTTCTATCAGCAAGCTATAACAGATCAAGAATATATATGACATAACATGTGAATCATATATTGACTCTTATGGGGGGACAAGAAGAGCATGCAAATGAAAACCCACAACATTAAAATAAATCTCTATGTGAACTGAGATCAGAAGACATATCTCTTGCTATCTTAAAAGAGATACCTGCCTATGCAACATAACTACTGTCAAGTCTGGAACATAAATTTCTTTTTGTTTAGGAGCATAATAAGCGCAACTTTAGGCCCAAGAGAGACTAAAATTGCCAGGAAACAGCATAACAGCTCTGTGTGCTTAAGTCTATAGTACTCTATACTGCATTTGTCAGATATTAAGATGACCACTAGGAGGCCCACAAAGGGTGACAAAACCATAAAATCTTCAACGGTGTCTACATTTTTCAAATCCTCCCAAACAAATAAGCAGCCACTAGAAACTGAAGCAGACGAGGACTCAGACACTGATTCACAACAACAAATACCAGACCAAAGTCCGCTAACTAAGGCTGATCTTAGAAATCTAGTATCAAAAAAGGACATTGCAGACAATTTTGAAAAACTTTGGGAGAAAATCGACTCCATACACTCAACCGTTACTACCAGCCTATCTGAAATAAAATCTGACCTACATGATATGGGTAACAGAATTGAAACACTGGAAGATCAAAAGGACTCGATGGTCGAACAAATGGATGAAATGTCCCAAACTATATCCTCACAACAACAGTCACTAGAGGAATTTCAAGATAAATTGGAGGATCTGGAGAAAAGGAGCAGGAGGAACAATATTCGCCTTAAAGGTGTTCCTGAAGAGGTGAGCCCTACTGAAATTCCAGCCTATCTTACCCAACTCTTCACTAGCATCACCAACTCTCCAGCTGACTATATCTTTCACATAGAAAGAGCACACAGGGCACTAAAGGCCAAACCCAAACCAGATCTACCCCCAAGAGACATTATAATCAAATTGACATTCTTCCCGGATAAAGAGAAAATTTTACAGGCAGCCAGAAAACAACCAACATTCAAATACCAGGGTAACGTTATACAATTTTACCAAGATCTCAGTATTAGGACACTACAAAGAAGAGGAGCCCTACGTCCCCTTACCAACTTGCTCAGAAAGCATCAGATCCCATATAGATGGGGATTCCCATTTGCCCTGTATATCATGAAGGACTCTAAAACAATCACACTTAAAGACCCAGAAGATATACCCGAGATCTGCAAGATCTTAGATCTAGAGACTCCCATCACCCCAAATATAACGGCAGCCCCAGAGAAGAACAGAAATCCAGACAGACACCCAGATTTATCTAAATGGCAGGCTATCAACGCTAAAAAACAAAAAGTTAAAGAAACAAGAGGAAAAATTTCATAGACGAAGTCATATCCACTTCACAACTACAAAGAAGTAAAACGAATTTTTTGTGGAGCCTGAGGACAACAGAGAGGGGTTGAGTGGGCCACAAGCAGAGATAGTTTTAGATCACCCTATAGGTATCTTCAACCTTGGCTCATCAGGTCCCTATCTGACACTTATTATTCCTAATGGATCCCTTCCCTCAGAGACTCCAGCTCAACCATTCTTTCAAAAAAGACTCTTAATGTTGTGGGAATATAGCTTCCCCCCGAACAGAATAAGATAAGATACTTTCATGTATACTGTTAGGATATATCATAGTATACCCTCTAGAAGTCCCAATGTTGGGGACCCTACACTGTTATTTATTATGTTATTTATGTTGTATTTTTTTTCTAGTTTCCCATCCATTCCCAGTGACGACACATCTCTTTCCACCATCTGTACTCTTGATCAGCTACCACGCCATACTTTAAAATACCAGGTCAACAACTTACAGGTAACAAAATGCTTCTTACATCACACTAACACAGATAAACCACCATGATTCCCAAATTGAAAATATTATCCCATAATGTTAGGGGATTAAACACGGACGTAAAGAGGCGAATGGCGATGACACAATACACTTCATTACATGCCAACATCCTATTTCTACAGGAGACTCACCTGATTAAAGGTAAAATCCCAAAATACTGGGCTAGACATTTCAATACTCATTTCCACTCAACAGCTAATTCAAAAAAAAGAGGCACATCCATTCTGATACACTCTTCACTCAATTTCATACAAGAGGATATAATTGCAGACACCGAAGGGAGATATATTATAGTAAAAGGAAGGATTTCAGACACCGAAATCACCTTATGCAATGTTTATGCTCCGAACGAAAATCAACATAGCTTCTTTCAAAAACTCTCACACTTACTCACACAGTGGTCTCACACCAAATTAGTCTTAGCAGGAGACTTTAACATTACCATGTCGACCATTTGATCAGGTGACACTAAACCCTTAACCAACAAACAAACTAGGCACAATCGTATAGTGAAATCAATACAAGAAACCCTTTTGCCTCACTCTCTAATAGATTCCTGGTTAACATTATATGGCTTGACCAACGACACAACATTTTATTCTGCAGCACATAAAACTTATATCAGATTGGACTACATATATGTCAGTCAAATACTTCAGCCCCTCTTGCTAAATTCCCAAATCCATGCTTGCGTATGGTCTGATCACTCAATTATCACCCTACAGGTGGATGGTCTAAGTGATCCAAAAAGAAGTAAAACGTGGACCTTCGATAAGTCATACCTCAGAAATCCCCAAACACACGATAATGTGCTTAAATTACTGAATGAATATTGGCATCTAAACACAAACACAGTAACAAATCCAGGGATTACCTGGGCTGCTCATAAAGCGGTCCTAAGGGGGATACTTATCAAGGAAAAATCGCTACAGATTAGACAATTTAGACAACAGATAAAACAGCTCCACACAGAAATTGAAGACCTAGAAAGACGTCACAAACACGCTAAGACTACATCCATCCTAAAAACTCTCCACTCGAAAAAATCAGTACTAGCTACACTCCTCCACTCACAAGCCACTAGAGCCATACAGAGCCGACAAGCACAATATTTCATATTTGCAAACAAACCAGATAGATACATGGCGCATAAAATCCGGGAGCGCTGTCGAGCCTCAGTGATCTCCCTAATTGAGACACCTAACAACACAACAACTTCGCACCCACAAGAGATAGTAGATACTTTTGCGACATAATATGGCGACCTCTATGATGGGAGGAAAGTCATTCACACTTTAGAGACAGAGACACTTACTTTGACTTTCTTTAACCACAATCTACTTCGAACCATATCCAAAGATCAGAGAGACGCATTAAATACCCCCATAACCACTATAGAAATAATAGGGGCAATCAAAGATCTTAAGCCGGGGAAGGCGGCGGGGCCGGATGGCTTTCCAGGCGAATATTACAAGCTTTTTAAAGTAGCACTGATCCCACGCCTACTTAAATTTTGTAACCACGTTATGGAAGGGGGACCCATTCCACCTGAGCTCCTGGCTGCGAAAATAGTAGTAATCCCCAAACCAGGAAAGGATCATAAAAAATGCCAAAATTATCGCCCAATATCCCTTATTAATCAAGACCTCAAGATATTTACAAAGATATTAGCTAACCGACTTAAACACATCATACCGCATCTGGTCCACCCAGACCAGGTGGGTTTCATTAAAGGAAGAGAAGCCCCAGACAACATACGCAAAGTCACTAATTTAATCCAAACCCTAAAAGAATCACATACGCCTTCCCTTCTCCTATCATTGGATGCAGAGAAGGCGTTCGATAGAATTGATTGGAATTACATGTTTCTAGTGCTACATAAGATGGGTTTTGAGGGAGCAATAGTGAAGGCCCTGAGAGCTATCTATTCTGCGCCAGGAGCTCAGGTGTCATCGGCGGGATACAAATCCCAACCCTTTCCTATCCGCAATGGGACCAGGCAGGGGTGCCCCCTTTCTCCACTCCTTTTTGCTCTATGCATAGAGCCTCTAGCCGCTAAAATCAGATCAAACAAAGATATAACAGGAGTAAAGACAGATACCAGGGAATATAAATTAGCCTTATTTGCGGATGATATCCTGCTAACTATGACGAACCCCCTAATATCGCTGCCCAATCTTTATCAAACCTTAGAGACTTTTTCTAGTATTTCAGGTTTCAAAATAAACACAGAGAAATGTGAGGCACTTCCCATTGAGATACCCCGCCACACTCAGACACTTTTAGAATCCAATTTCAAATTTAAATGGATGAAACACTCCTTAAAATACCTGGGAATCCACTTGACAGCATGCTCTATGCAACTCTATAAAGCAAATTATACACCATTGTTTAAACAAATTAGAAAAGATTTATTAAAATGGAAATCTTATAAATTTTCATGGATGGGCAGGGTAGCTGCGGTTAAGATGACCACTTTACCGAGAATTCTATACCTATTTAGAACTTTACCTATTAAGATAGTTAAAAAATACCTAGAAGCATTACAAAAAGAAATACTTATATACATTAGAGGAGATAAGACAAACAGAATAGCGAAATCCATACTTAATAGGCATAAGAAATTGGGAGGTATTGGGGCCCCTAATTTAATAGAATATTACAAAGCAGCCCGATTAGCACAAGATAGCTTACTCCTAAAAAGAAATAAGGAAATAATATGGCCTACATTAGAAGCAACCTTAGGCGGCTGGGGCAAAACTGATACAATTATTTGGGAACCAGTGAAAGCACAGTCTGCTCAGACGACTGCTAACCCCTACACTACTAATCTCACAATCGATATGTGGAAAGAAGCAAAAACAAAATACAATCTCATACCACAACACTCTTTATATACACCGATAAGATATATCCTGCCCAGTGAAATCTGGGCACAACTGCAGAAATGGGAAAATAAGGGGTTATATAGAGTGGCGGATTTCATGGAGGGCGGAGGACCTCTTACATTTACCCAACTTCAGACAAAACTGAGCCCCCTGACGCTACATTGGTACATGTACTTACAAATATACTCAGCGATAATAAGGGGTTATATAGAGTGGCGGATTTCATGGAGGGCGGAGGACCTCTTACATTTACCCAACTTCAGACAAAACTGAGCCCCCTGACGCTACATTGGTACATGTACTTACAAATATACTCAGCGATCCGATCATACCTGAAAAAACCTAGAAATAATAGCACTACACCGTTAGAAACCTTATGCAAATCTGAGGAACGTGACAAACATACTATTTCTACCCTATATGTGGCCATTCAGACCTCACAATCTAACATAAAAACTACCACCATGTTAGCCTGGGAAAGAGAACTACATACCAGTAAAGAAATTAAAGAATGGGAGAGAATTTTCCAAAACGCAGAAAAAGGGTTGATAAGTGTAGACCTTAAGGAAAATGTCATTAAGACAATATACAGATGGTATTTAACACCCACAAGAACAGCTCATATGAACAAACAAGGAAGCACCTTATGTTACAGAGGATGCGGTGAAATAGGTACATATAGGCACATGTGGTGGGACTGCAAGGAAGTAGCGGGGATATGGAAGCAACTCTCTTCTTTCCTTAGTCGACTCTTAAATGAAGATATAGATCTTACAATCCAACATGCTCTCCTACATATTCATATGGGTAGACTTAACAAACATATCAATACATTTATAAGAATACTGTGCACAATTACGAGGATCTGCATAGCCAGACACTGGAAGATAGGTAGCCCAACCTGGACAGAAATCTACAATAAAATCCAATATACATACAATATGTACGAATTAGCAGCACATACCCTAGATAACAAAGAGGTAGTCCAAATGGTATGGTACTATTGGATAACTAAATCAGAATAGGAGACATAAGACTAGTATGAGGAACAGGCTTAGATGGCTTAAACAGAGATAAAGCTTTTATTAACTTTCTACACATACAACATAGCTGAAAATATGGTGTGCCGTCACTCCCCCCCTCCCTTCCCCCCCCCCCCCTATCCCCACCCCACCCCTTGTTAATTGTTATACCTTACCCTTTTATTGATGTGAGGTAACTTCCACTGAAGTCAAACAGTGACTTGGAAAATGGATAGAACTCCATTGTACGTTTTAACTTAGTGCATCAAAAGACTTTACGAGAAATAATCAAAAGCAAACACTTTTTATCAATAGTCGTTGTTTGATATGCAAGAAGATTCATAGATAATGCATCATCATAGTTTAAGGACCACGGAGTAATGGTTTGAGCATGCCTCTGTTATGTTAGCCAAATCATCAAGTGTATGTAATTAAGGTTTTGTAAACCTGATCCCCGTAGATCCTGAAGATAGCGATGAATACGGTGGAAGGTATGTCTATCAATGTTTATGTTCTTTTTTACAATTCTTTTTGCAAAATAATAAAAAATATTCAAACATAAAAAGATTAGTTGGATCATGTCTGAGTTGTTCATAGGCGTTACTGTCATTGAGAATTCTAAGAGATTATGTAATATAGTCATCTCTGTTAAGAATCACCAATCCTCCGCCTTTGTCGGCAGGCTTGATGATAATATTTCTATCAGTTTCCAATTTTCTTATGGTTCCTGATTGTTTATTGGTCAGGTTGTGTTTAAAATTACTTTTATGACTTAATTTCTTGATGTCATTGCAAACCATCCTTTCAAAAGATTCTATTGATGGACCTTTATGGCCCGTGGGAAAAAATAAAGACTTTGGTTTAAGGTCAGTGTGGATGAATTGGTCTCCATTTTTTGGGAGAATTTTAATCTGGGTGTTTTCCAGAGGAGATCTGAGGAAGAATCTCTTAAGTGTGAGTTTCCTCACTAGTTCTTTTGCATTTAAGTAGGTTTTAAATGTATTTAGCTTTGAGGATGGTGCAAAGGATAGGCCAAAATTTAAGACATCCTTTTCTTTATCTGTAAATGTTATATTACGTAGATTAAAAATTCCTTTGTTGTTATTCATGGGTTCTACATTGGAGCTGGATGCTTTATTGCACTCCAGGTGATTTGAGGGGGAGAGATCTTTACTTATTTTTATTTGCAGATTTAAATTCTCATTCTAATTCCTCATCTCCTTCCTCTATTAGCCTTTTTTTTAGTGGGGTTTCTGTGTTTTCTGACAGTCCGCTTTTTCTTTTTGCTGTTATTCTGTTGCGGACTGTGTTTTGACCATCTCCTAAAAAAGGGTTCCTAGAGGTAGAGGGAACACCAATGTTTTCTTCCCTAATAGTGTTCACCGTACTAGTTCTGTTAGTATGAAAGTCTTCATTATGGAGAACTCTGTATCTGTTTAGAGTGGTTTTGTATGAGTCCCTTCAATTAGAGTGATTGTATCTATGTGTACCTTGATGTCTCCAATTGGGGTTAGATGAATAGTTGGAATAGTTATTCTCGTAACTCTCCAAGTTGTTCCAACTATGTTGTCTGCCTCTGGGATAATTAGGTATTGCATAATCCCTATTGGTCTGATACCTATTTTCTTGGTTTACATAGTTATTCCTATTGTATCAAACATTGTTCCTCTGTGGGGTATGTTGCTGATAGTCAGAGTGCATTGGAGGGTAATAGTGATTGGAGATAGTTGTTGAATGGTGGTTTCTTCTCCATACTGGGGGTGTTCACGGTTTCTCAGTCCCCTGTCACTAGTCATATTGGGTATATGTTGTTTGTTGTTAGGATTATTTCCCTTCCAATTAACATGTCTATTATTGGATCTGGGTTTATAATTGGCAGTATTCTAATTATCGCTCCTAGGTATAAGATCAGTCTGTGAGTTAGTGATTGGTGGCACCTCTTTGAAGCTGTTATTGTCTATAGTGTTGGTAGCCGCAAATTCCATTTTAAGTTTCCTAGTTTTTTTAGAGATAATTCCATCTTTAAACATATTGATCATTTTATAAAGATTATCATATTTATCTTTAAAGGTTTTGGAATTCTTAAGTTTTCTTCTAATAGAATTTCTTTATCAAGTTCTTTAAGTAGATTCTCTCTATTACCTTTTTAGGCTAGCCTGTCTCCCAGATCTTGCACCTTTTCTTTCCTTTCTTTCCACAGGTTCCCCAAGGAAATATTTATTACAGTTTAGGACTTCACCTCCCCTACACCGTGAACTCTTCTTTGGATCAAAGATCCCCACTTTTGGATTACACACCCCACTCTGGACAATTTGCCATATAAAGGAACTATTGCTTATTTCATTTTTTATCGTACTATTACATAAACTCCTATGCTATTTCTGCACCCATGTTTGCAGCTTATGGTCACCTATACCCAGTACACCTGCATGTGTTTGGGTTGATTTTTTACTCTTTTCTATGCCCCTTTTTTTGTTCATTTGGGTCATTGACACCACCAAGTGTACAATTATTTTTTGAACTGCCCATTTTTTCATGCATTATATACGGTTGTCATATTTCTCCACATGTTTTGTTTTAATACTTATGTTTTAATAAATCTGTTTTAATCTACTCTACATGCACACTTTATATCCATTTTTGGCGCTCCTAACTTCTTTCTTCTTGTACAATATCAAATTACATCTTGATTTGCACTAATCTTAGCATGTTGCACTTTCACAAGAAGGAATCTGGCTCCGAAAAGAGCCTGAAAGCCACAGGATGCTAATGAAGTATCCGAATGCACATGCCTAGCTTTCACCTCCTGAGCAGGTAAACAAAAGTCAGAGAAGTCCAGCACTCATACACCAACCTGCACGCTGCCCAGCATATTGCAATCCCACAGACTCATGAAAACCAAAGGAGGCAGCAGCATAAATTATCACAATGCTTTATTGGCACAAAAAGCCCACAACATTTCGGTGAATCCCCGAAACGTTGTGGGCTTTTTGTGCCAATAAAGCATTGTGATAATTTATGCTGCTGCCTCCTTTGGTTTTCACCTCCTGAGCAGGGGCACTTCATGGATATAGATCAAAGTTTACTGCGAGGTCTAGTGCATTCTATAAATGTTTCCCCCCACAGATCTCGCAGTTAGATCTTGCAAACTATTACCCAATGGGAAAAACTTCTGTTTACGAAGATTGAGCTGATTTTGAAAAACTATACCCTGAAAGCAGAGCAATCTGCTCTGTATTGACTGCAATATTTATTTTTTAAAGTGCACCGCCTGCTCCCTGCTAACTTTGCTCTCCCCAACGAAGTTTCCCTTTCCAGCGTGCTCCATTACTCTCTATTAGAGGGATCTCACTACTCACAGTAACAACCTTTTATTCTAGATAATTCCCAGCAGTAGCCCCTGTTAGTGTCAGCAAGGTTTTTCATGTTACATAAGCAAAGTTTATATCATTGGGCCCTTAGCAAGATACGCAGTTCTCAAGGTAAAAAGTTGCCTTTAGAGAATCCGATGAAGGACCTTGATGTGCTGAGAAATCTTTTTAGGGAATTTTGATTGGAGAGCTTAAAATAATTGGACCCATAAACTTAAAGACCTATATAAATCCTAAAAAAACGTATTCACTTATACACAAGGGATTTGGATTGTATATTTATCTTATATGATTGTGACTTCTTCTTTGACCTTGGTGATATTTTATTTTGACTTTTTTTTTTAAACATTTTTCCATAGTTGTATCAACTTGATTACAGTTACAATCACAATTCCAGTTGATGCATTGACCTATGCATTTAATACCACTCATCACATCATGACTTCACAATGTCCACTGCCACATCACTTCCTCATGTAATGTACAGCAATGCTGTGAGCAGCAACCTAATAGATAGGGTTAGGGTCTAGATAAGATTAAAGGAACATTATACACCCACAATTTGGGGGGCTCAAGTATTTAAAGTAATTATGTAAGTCAAGCAGTAAACTAATTGCAAGTGTGTGTATATTTTTTTTTAATAATAGAGAAGCCATTTTTCCATTACTCTCCAAACCCAAACTGCTTGTTAGAAATTATCATCTATCCTGACTTCCTCCTCCTTCCCCCTCCCTTCTCTAAGCTGCTCACCCCTCGTGTCTCTCTACATTCTTCTTGTGCTGCAGTGAGCATGTGAAGTTTCCCTTATGACGTCAGTGGCACTATGAAGTCTGTTGTAAGGATTATAAAAGTAAGCCCTGGACATGTACCCTGCAAGGGAGGGGCGTTTGACACCTGCCTAAGTGAATAGTGATAGGTGGAATGGGTTTGGATGTGGTTTTAGGTGTGGTCTGGAAAGGAGTATAATTTGGGAGCGGGTGGTTAAGAAAGAGCGCCAAAAGCAGTGAGAAGTACGTGTGAGAAGAAGCTTGCTTTTCCTCACACTTGCCTTTTTTGGCAATGGCGACTATCCAGGACCTGATGGAGGCAGTGACGGCCTTGGCTCAAGAGGTACAGACTGGGTTCTGGAGCAGTTATGGACGGTTGGAGTGGCTCCTTCAGCATCCCAGGAAACTGCTGGGAGAGGCAGGACACTATGGCCTCCTGGTAACAGACCGGTCAGGAGGGCCACACCACCAGAGAGGCTCAGTCTGGAGCTAAGTGGCGGATCCAGGGCTAGTGGATATTCACAGTGGAGCCGCACATAGAAGGGGAATGAAGCACTGTATCCTGACACAAGCTGCATGTAGATGCTCTACTCCTATCATTCCCAAGCACCTCTCTATAGTGAAAATGCATGCGCAATGGGGGTGCTGTGACCGCATGCATCACACTCTATGCAAATGCACGACTCAGGAAAGGCCTTGCACTGAGCAAACACTAGCACATGCATGTTTGTAATAGAGACTTAAAAATATTTTACATACCCTACGCTATTGGACATGAGGCGCTCTAAGGGGCGATCACAAACTGAAACTGTAAGGTAAAGTTTAACATTTTTCTATAATAGAATGATTTGATCCCATCACTCTGTGATCCTATTTCATATTCACTGACTGTGTATGTTTCCATTGACATTACAACAAGTTTTCTGCATACTGGTCCTTAAAGTCTAGGGGCAGGTTTAAATTTAGGATAGAACTAAGATTAGGATTAGAATTAAGATAACACAACAGGTAAATGGTTAAAAACTCTTTAAATGAATTGCTAACTTTTAAGATTGCTTTTTTTCCCACTTGCCACATCCAACAACATATGCACCTGACTCTTTTGAGGATAGTAAGATTTTACATCATTGCAGCACAGTAGTAAACAGTGCATTACATTCTAAATGGACTATAAATAAATATGATCCCTACAGCTAATGTTTTCATAGTTTATCGATGGTCAGATAGACGAGCCAGAGCTGGTGAGTTTAGGGGGGCACAGGTTAGAGTAGGGGGGTAATTATAGACTTTATAATGGCAAAACCAATATAGATATCAGGGTAAACTCAATGCAATAGGTCATTTATTTTCTTAACTTGGCTTGTACCAGGACTTTATACCAAGCCAAAGGAGTTTGCATTAGTCTAGCGAAAGGTTGAGGAAACTGCTATAAGATTGTGAATCCAAAGCTCTGCTGTGTCTGTATTTAGTGTTGATTAAATATTTTTGTACCAAGAATTTGATTTCCCAACTATTTGTGAAAGAGTTGTCAGTATGTACCTGTTCTATGGCACTGAGATCTGAGATCTATCCCATAGATGGTTGGGGAGGGGAACAAATATCTCCGGTCATAAAATAATAAATAATTAATCTACTTTTCAAATATTTATTGAATAGCTATAAGATAAACTGAATAAAAACACAGAAAAACACTGACAAATGTGTGTCAAAACCATGAAGCAAAAGTCCTCTTTACTTACAATCAAAACATCTTGTACTATCTTTCAAATATCATCCACCTATTGTATAGACATAAAAAATGACTTATTTTGGAACACAACATTTACAGATAAAAGGAATCACATTGTGGTTTAGTCTGTTACAATAGTGTAGATTAAAAATGCAATTCTTGTTCATCTGCATCCCGTATGGACTAATAACCAGAGGTCATCATGACATGCATAATAGCAAGTTATTCAGTAACTTAAAATGCTGGAACAATATGACATATCTTTTTTGGATTATCTATATTCAAAGAGGTTTGTATATTTTACTGTAAACAATAATAATTAATTAAAGGGCCACTAAAGTCAAAACTAAAGTTACAGGATTAAGATAAAACATGCCATTTAAAAACTTTCCATTATACTTAAATTATCAAAACGTGCTCATACATTTTATATTCACACTTTTTTTGAGTCTCCAGCTCCTGTGCAAAAGTGTATATATATATATATATATATATATATATATATATATATATATATATATATATATATATATATATATATATATATATATATATATATATATATATATATATATATATATATATATAGAAAGAGAGAGAGAGTATTTCACAAAAGTGAGTACACCCCTCACATTTTTGTAAATGTTTTATTATATCTTTTCATGTGACAACACTGAAGAAATGACACTTTGCTACAATGTAAAGTAGTGAGTGTACAGCCTGTATAACGGTGTAAATTTGCTGTCCCCTCGAAATAACTCAGCACACAGCCATTAATATCTAAACCATTGGCAGCAAAAGTGAGTACACCTTAAGTAGGGTGTACTCACTTTTGTTGCCAACGGTTTAGACATTAATAGCTGTGAGTTGAGTTATTTTGAGGGGACAGAAAATTTACACTGTTATACAGGCTGTACACTCACTACTTTACATTGTAGCAAACTGTCATTTCTTCAGTGTTGTCACATGAAAAGATATAATAAAATATTTACAAAAATGTGAGGGGGGTACTCACTTTTTTGAGATACTGTATGTATATATATATATATATATATATATATATATATATATATATATATATATATATATATATATATATATATATATATATATATAAATATAAAACAAAATTTATGCTTACTTGATAAATGTATTTCTTTCCGGGCATGGAGAATCCACTAAACATTCTAATTACTAGTGGGATATTGACTCCTGGCCAGCAGGAGGAGGCAAAGAGCACCCCAGCAAAGCTGTTAAGTGTAACTGCCCTTATCCATTACCCCCAGTCATTCGGCTGAAGGAAAATGGAAAAAGAAGATAACACAAAGGTATAGAGGTGCCTGAGGTTTATAAAGAAAAACTACCGCCTGATGCAAAATAAAGGGACGGTCGTGGACTCCATGACCGGAATGAAAGAAATTTATCAGGTAAGCATAAATTTTGTTTTCTTTCCTATGGCATGGAGAGTCCACAAAACATTATAATTACTAGTGGGAACCAATACCCAAGCTAGAGGATGAAAGGGAGGGAGAACAAGCCAGGCGAACCTAAACAGAAGGCACCACCACTTGAAGAACTTTTCTCCCAAAAGAATTGTAGAATTTGAAAAAAGTATGAATGGAGGACCTAGTGGCCGCCTTGCAAATTTGCTCTACAGAAGCTCCATTTTTGAAAGCCCAGGAAGAGGAAACAGCTCTAGGGGAATGAGCCGTAATTTTCTCAGGAGGCTGTTGTCCAGCTGTCTTATAAGCTAACCAGATAACACTTCTCACCCAGAGAGAAAGGGTAGTAGAAGTGGCCTTCTGACCCCTACGCTTACCAGAGAAAACAACAAACAGGCCAGAAGTCTGCCGAAAATCTTTAGTTGATTGAAGGTAGAGTTTAAGAGCATGCACAGCATCCAAGTTATACAAAAGACGTTCCTTCTGGGAAGAAGGATTTGGTCAAAAAGAGGGAACAACAATTTCCTTATTAATATTGCTTAGTACGGAGGACCGCCTTATCAGCATAAAAAATAAGATAAGGGGAATCACACTGCAGAGCCGAAAGTTCAGAAACTCTGCGAGCAGAAGAAATAGCAAGAAGAAGCAAAACCATCCAAGATAATAATTTAATATCAACAGAATGAATTGGCTCAAACAGAGCCTGCTGCAAAACTCTAAGAACAAGTTTAAGGCTCCAAGGAAAAGCCACAAGTTTAAACATGGGCCTGATTATGACCAAGGCCTGAACAAAAGACTGAACATCTGGCAGAACCGCCAGACATTTATGCAAAAGAATAGACAGTGCAGAAATCTGACCTTTCAAAGTACTGACTAACAACCCTTTCTCTAGGCCCTCCTGAAGAAAAGCCAAAATTTGTGGAACCCTTACTTTGCTCCAAGAAAAACACTATACCCTATGGTAAATTCTGCGAGTAATCGGTTTACAAGCCTGAAGCATAGTATCTCTGACTTTCTCAGAGAAGCCATGTCTGGCCAAACCTAGAAGTTCAATCTTCAAGCAGTCAGCTTCAGAGAAACCAGATTTGGATGAAGAAAAGGACCCTGAAGTAGAAGGTCCTTCCTCAAAGGTAACCTCCAAGGTGGAAGAGATGACATTGTCACCAGATCCGCGAACCAGATCCTGCGAGGCCATGCAGGAGCTATTAGAATCACAGAAGCTCTCTCCTGCTTGATGCAAGCAATTACTTGTGGAAGGAGAGCAAACGGAGGAAACAGGTATGCTAGATTGAAGTTCCAAGGAACTGCCAGAGTGTCTATCAGAACGGCTTGAGGATCTCTTGACCTTGAACAGTACTTTGGAAGCTTGGTATTTTGATGAGACGCCATCAGATCCAACTCCCGAATCCCCCACCTGAAGGTTATATTTGAGAATACCCCGGATGGAGAGCCCACTCCCCGGGATGAAAGGTCTGTCTGTTAAAAAAATCCTCCTCCCAGTTGTCCACCCCTGGTGTGTTGATGGCAAAGAGATGGCAATTGTGAGACTCTACCCACTGGAGAATGCGAGACACCTCCTTCATTGCCAAGGCTCTCCGAGTTCCTCCCTGTTGATTGATATAAGCCACTGAGGTGATGTTGTCCGACTGGAATCTGATAAACCGGAGCAAATCTAGATGAGGCCAGGCTAACAAAGCTTGAAAGATTGCTCTCAATTCCAAGATGTTTTTTGAAAGAGATGACTCCTCCGGAGTCCACAAACCCTGTGCCTTTAAGGAACCCCAAACTGCCCCCCAGCCCAACAAGCAGGTGTCCATGGTCACAATCACCCAGGAAGGCCTCAAATGTTGGAACGTAGAATAGACAAGAACATCTCTGTATAAGATTTTACAAGATGAAAAGATGGCGCTTGAACTAAAATGTCATCCAGATTAGGCACCACAGATTGCTGTGGTGCCTAATCTGGATGACATTTTAGTTCAAGCCCTGGGACCTGTCCACTGCCAGAAGAGCCTCCAGAACCTTTGTGAAAATTCTGGTAGCTGTAGCAAGGCCAAAAGGAAGAGCAACAAACTGAAAATGTTTGTCCAGAAAGGCAAACCTGAGATACTGGTAATGATCCCATGTGAATGGGTACATGAAGATACGTGTACTTGACAGGAGGAACCTGCCTCTGGGAGGACAAGATTTAAATCCTATTCTGTAACCGTGGGGAACAATGTCTATGCCCCAAAGATCCAGAACATTGCGTATCCAAGCCTGCCGGAAAAAAGAGAGCATGCCCCCCACTTGATCCAATAGGATCGGGGCGGGCCCTTCATACTGATTTAAAATCAGCGGAAGGCTTCTTGGCTTGTTTTCCTTTATTTCAAGGCTGAATGGGCCTCCAAGATGACTTGGATTGTTCTGACTTGGAAGAGGAGGAGGAAGACTTTTGTCCCTTAAAGTTACAAAAATAACTAAAATTTGAATTTTGGCGACCCTTAGGCCTATTCTTTTTATCCTGATATAGAAAAGAACCCTTTCCACCTGTGATTTCTGAAATTATTTCAGCCAGACCTGGACCAAACAAGGTTTTACCCTTAAGGTAAAGATAAAAGCTTGGACTTGGATAAGACATCTGCAAACCAAGGCCTCGCTTCCATTGAGTCGTAATTCAGTTTGCGTGCACTCGCAAACAGTTAAATATGCTGTCGAAAGCAATAGCGTTTAACGACTGTTTCCAATGGCGCGTTATACCTCAATATCGGCTGCCGGACTTCGGCTGCCGAAAAGATTTTCGCGTCCCATAGAAAGTAATAGAAGCCGTTAATCGATAAATTATACCAGGTTTCCATTGAAAGCACTAACCGTTAATACATTGTCGGAGGCTGTCGATACATTGAGATATATTACCCCCAGCTCAACTAGGTGTAAAAGAGGAAAATTGTGCTTTTTGAGACCTATTTTCTATTGAAATTATAAAACTTGCAAATAATGCAAGTGTTTTAATGTAGAAATAAATTGTTATAAGTAATATTTATTGTTGTCTCATGTATAGAAATAGTTGAACTTATATTCTAATAGAAATATCAGTATATATTTAAATATAATAATATATGCAAGAACATATCTACAGAATGCAAACTAGACCTATGCCTAGGGCAGCAAGAAATATTACTTATATTTATGAAGTGTTAAATATAATTATATTAGAAAATAGTATTTGATTATTAAAAATATGGATAAGTGTTTTTTTATTTTTCTTGAGAGGCGATCACAGGTAAGAAGCACGGACGTTAAACGTAAATTCTATAGCGTAAGGTCGGGTTACCTTAGCAACTAATTGATTTTCAAGAAATCCGACGTCAGATGGAAGCGTTAACACAACGTTAACTTACAGCTACACGAAAAGAGCGACTGCGCGCAACACGCTAATCTTTTCAATGGAAACCTGGTACTAAAATGCAGCCATAAATTACTTTTAGCTGTCGGCCGCTTCGGTAGCTTACGGCTCCATTTTTAACGACTCAATGGAAGCGAGGCCCAAGACTTTAACCACAGAACCCTGCAAGCTAAAACAGTAAAAACAGAAATCTTAGCACCCAACCTAAGAACTTGCATATTGGCATCACAAATAAATGTATTGGCACGCTTAAGAGCTTTTATCCTGTCTTGGATCTCCTCTAAATTGGTTTCTTCTAAGATAAGATTAGCTAAATCATCACACCAATAAGATGCTGACCCTGCGATTGTAGCAATACTAGCAACAGGCTGCCACTGTAATCCCTGATGAATGTACATTTTCTTAAAAAAAGCCTCAAGCTTCTTATCCATGGGATCCTTGAAAGAACAACTATCCTCAAAAGGAATAGTAGTTCTCTTGGGAAGAGTAGAGATAGCTCCCTATATCCTAGGTACTGTGCGCCACAAGTCACGAATAGAGTCGGCAACAGGAAACATATTTTTAAAAACAGGGGACGGGGAAAAAGGAATCCCTGGTATATCCCATTCCTGAGTAATGATATCTGCCATACGGTCTGGAACTGGAAACACTTCCACAGACGAGGGTTCATCATATACCCTATTAAAGGGACACTGAACCCACATTTTTTCTTTCATAATTCAGATAGAGCATAACATTTTAATCAATTTTCTAATTTACTCCTATTATCAATTTTTCTTTGTTCACTAGCTATCTTTATTTAAAAAGCAGGAATGTGATGCATAGGAGCCGACCCATTTTTGGTTGAGAACCTGGGTTATGCTTGCTGATTGGTGGGTAGATGTAAGCCTCCAATAAGCAAGCGCTATTTATGGTGCTGAACCTAAAATGGGCTGGCTGCTAAGATTTACATTACTGCTTTTAAAATAAAGATAGTAAGAGAACAAAGAAAAATGTATAATAGGAGTAAATTAGAAAGTTGCGTAAAATTTCATGCTCTATCTGAATCATGAAAGAAAAGATTTGGGTTCAGTGTACCTTTAAGTTTACTAGACATCTTTGGATTCTCCGTGACAGATGAATCGGATTCTTCCAAAGTAGCATGAACCACCTTTAAAAGAACACAGAGGTGTTCTAATTTAAATATGAAATTAATCTCTTCTGACTCTAAAGAATTGGTTACTACAGAATCATAATCTGACAAGTCTCCTTCAGAAGCCACTGAGGAATTATCCTCATCAGATAACTGAGACAAACTGACTAACACCGCTTTAGCGGAGTCAGAACCCTTAACATCAACATTTTCAGATTTCCTCTTGCGTTTACCAGAAACCTTTGGAGAAACTGACAAAGCTGCTGAACCAGCAGAAGTAATCTGTGCACCAAAATCCCCAGGTAAATAAACAACCCCAGGAGGTTGATGAGAGGAACCGCAGTTCACTGCATAATAAACTTGGGACGTTTGTGGACCCTCCTGTACCAAGGAAGGCTGTGGCATAGCTGGGGCAGCACTATCCTGAGAGACAGAAGGCTCAGAAAGAGCTGTTTTATTTTTATATAATAAAGTCTTATTTAAAAAACAAAATTGCACAGGAGAAAAACTTTCGCCCTCAAGCAAAACAAACATTTCTCAAAAGACCCATCCTTATCATTAGAGTCTATGGGGCATATGTAACAAGCTCCGTATGGAGTTTGATGCCCCGTGTTTCTGGCGAGCCTGCAGGCTCGCCAGAAACAGCAGTTATGAAGCAGCGGTCACAAAGACCGCTGATCCATAACCTGTCCGCCTGCTCTGAGCAGGCGGACAGACATCGCCGGAAATCAACCCGATCGAGTATGATCGGGTTGATTGACACCTCCCTGCTGGCGGCCAATTGGCCGCGAGTCTGCAGGGAGCGGCGTTGCACCAGCAGCTCTTGTGAGCTGCTGGTGCAATGCTGAATATTCAGCAAGGCCTGGCGGACCTGATCCGCAGTGTCGGATCAGGTCCGCCAGACCATGATAACTAGAGGCCTATAACCGCATTAGAATCCATAACTGATAGGTAATTGGAAGCCACCAGAAAAAAACAATAAAAAAATATAGTTTAAATATGAAACGGCACCAAAATACCTCAGCACTGCTGAGGGCTAACCACTCCTTAGGACGGATCCCACTAACATTCGTCAAATACAAGACCGTTTTATCAGATACAAGCAGGAGCAATAGTGAAAACATCCACAAACATCTCTCCAAACTCCGCTCTGAACCGGAACAAAAAGCGGAAATACGGAGTACAACGGTCACCTGACCGCACTCAGAAAATAAAAATGCGCCAATTCTATAAACGGCACAAAATTCAAAAGACAAAATTTACTGGCTTGCAAATTAAACAGTCATTTGACCAAAAAACACCAAATAAAGTAAACGGTACCCCAAATAACAGCTAGATTACAAGTTTTGCGTTGCGGCTTGTAATGCTGAAAATATGGCATTTTTAGCGTTAAAACAGCACGTGTTGTTAGTATAGCTGTACCGCACCCCTTTTTAGCCTGTACCGCAACGTCAGTCACGCATGCGTAAAAATTACGTTTTCTTTTATGGGATTCCCATAGCACCGGTATTACGAGTTTTGCGGTATGGCTAAAAAGTGAGCATTACAGTCTAAAACAACAAGATCTGTCCCACCATCTAAAGTTAGTAGTTATGAGCAGCCCTCATTCTATTGGCTAATTCAAATTATTCTTGAATCGCGTCCCTTGCATTGAAGCTTCAGTTTACGGCGGCGACCGTAAGAAGAGGAGCTCCGTTTCGGATGGCTTCAGGATGGACCCGCTCTGCGCCGGCTGGATGAAGATCGAAAAAGACGTCTGGATGAAGACTTCTTGTCGCATGGATGAGGACTTCGCAGGCTGGATGAAGATAGAAGAGGCCGCCTGGATGAAGACTTCTTGCTGCATGGATGAGGACTTAGCCGGCTGGATGAATCCTTCAAGCTGGACTTCAACAACTGTAAGTGGATCGTCTTGGGGGTTAGTGTTAGTTTTTTTAAGGGTTTTTTGGTAGGTTTTTTTTTTTAGTTTCGGGTTTGTGCAGTAAAAGAGCTAAATGCCCTTTTTTTTTTTTTTTTTTTATAGAATTTTATTTGGTTTTTAACATAACATATAACAATTGGAGACTCGCAGGTCTCCTGCTCAAAGTGACACAATTTCTAAAAATTAAGGATTCCATAAGCATATTAATGCAATGGCATAAGTATACAAGAAACATGCATAGACAAAAAAAATGAAAGAAGTACATGAATACTGTTATAAGTGTCTAGGTACTAAAGGTTTTGACAAATGTAAATTCCTCCTATGACACAAGGGGACACTCCTGGCCCCCTAATAAGTTAGTAAAGTATAATGGAGGAAAACTGAAGCTATAGGTGGTCACTCATGGACCATTAATGTAATAACATTGCCACTTTTGGGCTATCTATGCATAAAAATTAATAACAGTAATAGGGGAACAGAAGGAAGACATAATTGGAAACAAAACCACCCCTGGACTTTAGCGCCTGCCGGTACATAAATCAGAGGGAGTAAAACTATAGTTTAATGCCAAGAGTATAACCAAATGTGAAACCTGTAAAAAAAAGGCCTAACCTCACAGTAAATATAGAATGTAAAGCAACACATTGATACCATATTTGATAATTACAATAGAACTCTATATGCCAAGTGTACATTCCCTAGCAGGTGAGGTTGTGAATTGCCCTGGTAGTCAATAATGAAATTGAGCCTCTTAATCATTAAATTGCATGACAATTAAAGTTAAAAAATATAGTGTAAGGGACAAGGAAGCATATTATGTGAGTACAGGATTATTTGTTGAGCGCAGGTGACTCAGTTATGTAAACCACAAACAGAAATAGGTGAAACCCAAATCAGCAGCGCTTCTCTATTAAAGGCAAATAGTAAATCAAAAAACTTTGTGAATGGTCTAAGTAAAAATTGCCTAATAGGTAAAGCAATATATAATATAGTATATCAATCGAGATATAAATTATAAGCAATAGAAGGTTTGAACAATTGAATATTTAAGTAGAACAATGGTCCTATACAGAGGAATGTATAATACTGTTATTACGTGACACAAAAATCCAATCACTATTCATAAAATAAGTTTAGAGAAGGTAACAATACTTCCCAGTAATGTTGAGAATGGTGGGTGCCGCTCCAAGTAATGACACAGGGCTGCGATCCTGGTCTTTAAGAAGTGGCTGGAAAACAAGATAAAACACAGAGCGCAACCCACTCTAAGTGTAAAATCATTTATTATCAAGCAATAAAAAACGTGTAAATCGCACGTACAGTGTAACAGAGTAAAAATGGCACAATAAACAAATCCCAGATTGCATCACCAAATGTCAGGGGTGTGATGTCCATCACCTCGTAGCTCAAAATCCCCAAAACGGCTTCCGGATCGCCGTGTACGAATTCAGCTTATGCCGAGGGATACTCCAAATGACATTGATAACAGAAAAGCTGGGAGAAGTTCTTTGTGCCGCCTCGAAGCGTTTCCTCAGGCTACGACCTGACTTTTTCAAGAGGATGTTCGGAGTGACGTCACTTCAGTCTTTTAAACAGTCCCGGTAAGGCGTGCCTCTCAAAGGAGTCATCTCATTGGTTATGACTCATCATTGATGTTTAGGTAAGTCTTGCGCGTTAAAATAAACAAAGAGTCCTTTCTGAGTAGGCTATAAATACATAAAAACGGAGTATCAATACAGTGACACTTGACAGTATAGTTATTGAGCAGAAAATGCTATATTTAAAATCACATATTAATACATTTGAAAAGAGTAATAAAAAAACTGTTAAAATATACCATAGCAAAATATAAAAGGTAACGTTGAATATAGATACTTTCTAATTGAATAGGATCCTAGTAAAGCCTTAACATTTAAACCAAATGACCAAAATTTTTTTGCTAATATTTCATAAAGGCACATGCACAATGTAAATCTAACACGGATAACTTCAGAAGCAGTTGCCTATTTTTGTGAGGAATATCTGGTATTTTATTACATAAATGCTTGTAAATCTAGGTCTATATTAAGACCCAGATTGCTTACAGTGTTTAAAGATTGAAGTTCGTGGATCCAGTATGTTTCGCGTTGCCTTAGACTCCTTAGTCTGTTTTTACAACTATTAAGACAGGCTGACAGCGTGAAAAATGCAAACAAATAGTTATACGTAACAGTCACAAAGGAGGACCTCTGCTAATGTCTATAATTAATACAACCGTAGGCTTCTGTGATGTTAGGACTCGAGTTGGTAAGAAACATCAACTAGTATGAAAGCGTCCCTGTAGAACTCAGCGGGCAGTTATGGGATTTTGAAGGGCCCTCTAAATAAGGGAAAAGTGCAACTCTCTAACCTATGCCCACTCTGCTGAATGAAATAAAGAGTCTTACCAGCATGTTTCTGAACAAGTGAGGGCGAGGCTGCAGGAGACCAAGGGTCCTAGCTTTCGGTAATCCCCTTCCACTAACTGCGTCTTTGTTGCTAGAGATCAGGGGTTGTGACCCAAATAGAATATCCAGGGTCAGAGACCCTGTGTTACACCATGCCTGACTACTGTTTATCTGGGTGTACTCGAGTCCGGAAGGGATTTCCTCACTGATCGCCGCTCCAGCTTGCACTGAGACCAGGGGTGGTCGAGTCGGCATGATGCTCCTAGTCAATCTCGACAGCTCTGGTGAAGCAGAAACAGAGGTGTTCCGTTTTTTGGCAGGGACCTTGGCTGCACCTCCAGGGTTGCGATAAGCAGCATACTCCCCTAGCAGATAAGGTACAGACATTGCCTCCACCTTCGTTTCAGAGCCAGACGATGGACCCATGATGTCCAAGTCCACAGTGACCAGCATATCTCTCAAGGCTGCAGGGCTCTCAATTCGGAGCTGTAAGGTAGGTGTAAATCTCCATCCAGAAGTTTGAAAGATGCAGCCCCCACTGCTAAGCCTCGGCAGAGTATGATTCAGCTCAGCTCCATCTGGGAATGCGGATCTCCTCTCCAAACTGATCGGGTGCCCCAATGGTTCGCCAGGCGGCTTACACACAGTGGCTAGGTCACCGCTTGGGGAGTTTTCACCATGGAGTGAACTTTGCAGATGTTTGGTAGATAGAATCTCAGCAGGCGTTTGGATCGGATACCTTAGGGATTCGGCTTGTAGCTCCTGTGACTCTCCTTTAGCTCTTGCACATATGCCCCTTAGGGAGGCAAATTCCCCATCGAGAATTGCGCGCAGCTTACTGAAGTGGGATTCCAGCATGGCTGTAACTTCCTGGCGGATCAGTTTAGGTTCCAGCGCCATATTTAGAGGACAGTGCGTGAGTGTTGTGTAGATACGTTATGTCCCTTTTCCCCTTAGGTAGTAGTATTTCCGATGTCAGGAACTATGTAACAGGTTATTCTCCTTCTGAGCCTTGTTCAAGAGTTATCAGTAGCTATGTACTGAAGGTTGTGTAGTAAATAGTACTACTCGTAACCCCAGTCTCCCGGGGGGGGGGGGGAATATGCGGAAGCCCCGGCTCCAGGACCTGCCAGGCACTTAATAAATGCGGCAGCCTTGAGGCCTAGCTGCAAAACTTTGACAGAGCGGTCAATCCAGAGAGTTTCCCCCAGGACTGTCAATTTCTTGAGTCTTATAGTATCCCTCTGGCCCTTATCTACAGAATTAGAAACCTTTGAAAAGAAAAACAATAAAATATTGTAGAAAACACTGCAGTAGAACCAGGAGCTCCCACAAAACACGTCCTGTCTCTGCAACTGTAGGCTCCGCCCCCCGCTAAATGCCCTTTTAAGGGCAATGCCCATACAAATGCCCTTTTCAGGGCAATGGTTAGCTTAGGTTATTATAGAGTTAGGGTTTTTATTTGGGGGGGTTGGTTGGGTGGTAGGTTTTACTGTTGGGGGGTGTTTGTATTTTTTTTACAGGTAAAAGAGCTGATATCTTTGGGGCAATACCCCACAAAAGGTAGTTTGGGGGGTGGGGGGTTGTATTCTTTTTAAAGTAAAAGAGCTGTTTATCTAAGGGCAATGCCCTACAAAAGGCCCTTCCCTTTAAGGGCCCCTGGTATTTTATTCTAGAGTAGGGTTTTTTATTTTGGAGTTTTTTTTTTAAGGGTATTAGAATAGGATTAATCTTTATTTTTTTGATAATTTTGTTTGTTTTTTTGTAATGATAGGTTTTTTTATTTTTTGTAATGGTAGGTTTTTTTTATTTTTGGTAATGTTAGGTTTTAGTGAAAGGCAGGTTAGGTTTTATTTCACAGGTAAGTTTGTATTTATTTTAACTAGGTAGTTAGTAAATAGTTAATAACTATTTACTAACTAGTCTACCTAGTTAAAATAAATACAAACTTACCTGTGAAATAAAAATAAAACCTAAGCTAGCTACAATCTAACTATTAGTTATATTCTAGCTATCTTAGGTTTTATTTCACAAGTAAGTATGTATTTATCTTTAAATAGGAATTATTTAGTTAATAATTGTAAGTTTAATTTAGATCTAATTTAATTATGTTAAAGTTAGGTGGGGTAAGGTTTAGGGTTAGGTTTAAGGGTTAATATAGTTTAATTTAGCTTGTTGCAATGTGGGGGATGGCGGTTTAGGGGTTAATAGGTTTATTTAGTTAATAATTGTAAATTTAATTTAGCTATATTTTTATTATGGTAAAGTTGGGGGGTGTTAGGATTAGGGTTAGGGTTACGTTAGGTTTAGGGGTTAATATAGTTTAATGTAGCTTGTTGCGATGTGGGGGGCTGGCGGTTTAGGGGTTAATAGGTTTATTTAGTTAATAATTGTAAACTTAATTTAGCTATATTTATATTATGTTAAATTTAGGGGATGTTAGGGTTAGGGTTAGGGTTACATTAGGGTTAGGGTTAGGTTTAGGGGTTAATACAGTTTAATTTAGCTTGTTGTGATGTGGGGGGCTGGCGGTTTAGGGGTTAATAAATGTAGAATAGTGGCAGCGATATCGGGAGCGGCAGATTAGGGGTTAATCATTTTATTTAGGTAGCGGCGATATCAGGAGCGGCAGATTAGGGGTTAATAACTGTAGGCAGGCGTCAGCGATGTTAGGGGCAGCAGATTAGGGGTGTTTAGACGTAGGGTTTATGTTAGGGTGTTAGGTTTAAACTGTCTTTTTATTTCCCCATATACATCAATGGGGCTGCATTACAGAACTTTTGTTTCTGCAATCGCAGGTGTTTTTTTGACCGGCTCTCCCCATTGATGTCTATGGGGAAATCGTGCACGAGCACGTCAAAACACTGCTGCTTTTGTGTGCGGTATGGCGCTCACTGCAACCATATCACATGCAAAAGGCGTATGTTTTAAAACTTGTAATAGCAGCGCTATAGGAAATTAAATAACGTAACTTTTGTTTACATTCGTTAATTTCTCTCTAGAGCTCAAAACTCGTAATCTAGCAGAAAGTCTGATAAAGCGCAAACAGCCTTATAATCCCAAATATATGCAGTGCCCCCAGCAAAGTAACACAATTACCTAAAAACGCTAACCCTAAAAATAAAAAATCCACAGAAAGATTAACCCTTGGAGTGCTGGTACCTTCTAACCTAGAAGGGAAAGCACTTACATGTGGATGCAGCCAATAGGCAGAAAATTCTTTCTAAGTTGTGACAAATATCTCCACAGCTGTCAGGGACCTGTAGAAAAAGAAAGAAGAGAGTAACCAACTCTGGCTTTCTACAAAGGGGTAGCATTGTTGTTAGACGTTTTAAGCAAAGACCACCTCGCCGTACTAACTGCTAAAAGCCACCATTAATTCTTACTAAAGAGATTGACATGGACACAGCATAACTCCAAATCCTTGCTTGCAGGGAAAAGTACTCATAAAAGGATTAAATATCCACATCCTCCCTTGACAGAGGCAAAGAGAATGACTGGGGGTTATGGGTAAGGGTAGTGACACTTAACAGCTTTGCTGGGGTGCTCTTTGCCTCCTCCTGCTGGCCAGGAGTGACTATCCCACAAGTAATTAGAATGTTTTGTGGACTCTCCATGCCATAGGATATATATATATATATATATATATATATATATATATATATATATATATATATATATATATATTGTGATGGGCTGATTGCTGTCACATGATACAAGGGGAGGGAAAACTAGATTAACTTTGAAATTTATTCTACTGCTCATTTCAAAGTAAGTTCTATTGCATTGTCTTCTTGTTGGGCATTTGTCATTTATTCAATTTCATTGTATTTAGTGGTCCTTAAAATGCAGGCACTCTATAGGTCCTAACTATCAGATGGACAAAGTTCCCAACCAGGGAACCTGTCCGCCTGTCTTCAGAGAGAGCAAGGAAACATTTGCAGACCACAATTATTAATGCACAAGAATTTCCTTGTGCAGTCCTGCCCCTACTCTTGTGCAATCAGGGGAGAGCTTGTCAGTCATTGTTAAGATATGTTAAGTTGTTTTAGAGAACACTACTACTACAGCTTACTGCTTATGCAGGACCACTCAGTCTCACACCTTACCTCGGATTCCCACAGATTGAACTTAAGGGAACCCTGATATGCTCATTGATCTGAGGGTCACTACAGCAGGGTAGCTGAGTGAAAACGGAACCTTCACGCAACAGTATCTGCTAGCAGCAGAAAAGAGAGTAAATTTTAAAGGGATGTAACTTCAACAGTAGTGAAAGAGTTAATCACTGCAGGTGCCTTGATTCACACACACAAGCAGTGTAAAATAGTTTATGCAGCAGGCTTTAGCAAACACACCAAAATGCACACAGTACTTTGTTATCTAAATAAATCAAGCTGTGGGCATTATGTAAACCATACTTTGATAATGAATATTGGTTATTTCCAAACTTGTTCAATCAGAGTATAAGATGCTGTGTTTATCTCATGAAACAGGTAAAGTTGAGGTTAATGCAAACAGTTCTTTTCAAGCAGAATGAAGGTCAATTGTTATAAGGATTAATGTATGCTTAGGCAGTCCGTTAATGAGAGATGGTAGCAATATGAATCTTTGTCACAGTTATTTGTATGCAAGTTGGTAATTAGAAGTAATAGTTTAGTGCATATTTGATATCTGAAGCGAATATGAATCTCCAGCAACAGAGAGTTTACACAGTTAATATAGCAAGCATAAGTGTAATGAAGTTGCAGCGATACACACAGTTCATACAATGCAATATATACAGACCAGTATTACAGGAGATGGCAATTGAGCAGAGTAATACTGTTACCAGACAGCAACAAGTCCCAGCGGTATCACAGTGAGCTTGACAGAGAACCGCGGCGGGAGAATGTCGGGCGTGACGTCACACGCTGCAGGGAGTAACTTCAATACAGGAGAGAGACTGAGAAATCTCTGACTGAATAAACGATGAAAATCTTCAAGCACAAAAGAGCATCTGCAGGTTGATTCAAGTAGGCAGAAACTCAGGGTGAGTTTAGAGAGCGATAAGTTGAAATACAAAGTTGTATAAACGGCTAGGTCTCTTCAGAAGCAGCTTGTCACTGAGCAACAAATTACCAAGCAATGAGTTCTGTTGGGAGGAGCCTTAAATAGGGCTAGTGAGTTCAGTTTCTTAAAGGTACAGCATGAAAAGAGATAAATCCCTGACAGGACACCCCCCCAAGGAGCCGCTCCGCGGATCAAGGACCAGGACGATCAGGATTTCTACGATGAAACAAGGAGACAAGACGTGGTGCAGAGACATTAGTGGAAGGTTCCCAAGAGTCCTCCTCTGGACCAAACCCTTTCCAACTGACAAGATATTGAAGTTGATTATGATGGTAACGAGAGTCTAGGATGGACTCAATCTCATACTCCATGCCATCAATAACTGAAGGATCCACCGTGTCATTCTGAGTCGTGTCTCTGATTGTATTGTACGGTTTCAAAAGAGAAACGTGGAATGTGGGATGTATCTTTAGAGAATCTGGAAGCTTAAGTGTTACAGCATTAACATTGATGACCTTTTGTATTGGATAAGGCCCTAAATATAGAGAAGCGAGTTTTTTAGATGGAACTTGTAAGCGTAGATGTTTAGTGCTTAACCAGACTTTGTCGCCAATCTTGTAATCTGGGGGCTTGGATCTATGTAGATCATAATGGTGTTTCTGAACAGCCTGAGCTTCTAGTAAGACTTGTTTCAATGTTGTGAAATTGGTGGTAATGGTGTTAACAAGATCATTAACTATAGGCATGTCGGAATTGTTGATCCGATTTGGGTAATATGAGGGATGAAATCCGTAGTTGATGGAAAATGGTGTCATTTTAGTTGATGAATTTACGGCATTATTATGGGCAAATTCGGCAGTAGCAAGTAGGGAATGCCAGTTATCTTGTTGTTGAGTGCAATAGCAACGAAGGTACTGCTCTAATGTTTGATTTGTCCTTTCTGTTTGACCATTTGTTTGTGGATGATAAGCGGTACTCAAACGTTTGGTAATGTTGAGAGAGGAGCACAGTTGATTCCAAAACCTTGAAGTGAATTGCGTACCTCTATCTGTGGTAATTGTCTCAGGTAGACCATGTAATTTCACAATGTGATTCAGAAAAAGTGAAGCAGTTTCTGAAGATGTAGGCAATCCTCTATGTGGTAGGAAATGTGCCATTTTAGAAAATAAGTCCACTACTACTAATATGGTGTTATAATTAGCTGATGAAGGTAGATCAACGATGAAATCCATGGCAATCGCTGCCCAAGGTCTGTCTGGTACTGGTAAAGAGAGAAGGTAACCATAGGGACTCTTATGGTGATGTTTCTTAGTTGTACATACCATACAGGATTCAATGTACTGTTTAATAGTATCATGCATCTTAGGCCACCAGTAATTCCTTTTAATCAAATGAGCAGTTCTATGAACTCCAGGATGACCAGCCAACAAGGAGTCGTGGGCAGAGGCAAGTACCTCATTCCTGAGAGAAGGAGGTATATATAACAGAGTGCCATGGTAGTATAAGTTGTCCGAATGTTTTAGTACATCCAAATGATCCAAAGATGAATCATCCTTTAAATGTTCTCGTAAAATGGTTTTAAAATCAGTTGTTAAACAAATAATTCTATCCGAAGGTATGATAGATGAAGGAGAAACCACATCAGTAGGACGAGGGTCTTTTCTAGAAAGAGCATCGGCTTTCATATTTTTGGATCCTGGTCTATAAGTTATAACGTAATCAAAACGAGAAAAGAACAAACTCCATCGAACCTGGTGAGCAGTAAGGGTCTTGTTTGATTTTAAATATTCTAAATTACGGTGATCAGTATAGATGGTGATTGGATATGTTGCACCCTCTAGGAGGTGTCGCCAAAGCTGATTTGATTGCAAGAAGTTCCTTATCACCAATTCCATAATTAATCTCTGCTGAACTCATAGTTCTAGAATAATAGGAGACAGGATGCAAAGGTTCTTTTTCAGAACGTCTTTGGGATAAAACGGCCCCCACAGCAAACTCAGAAGCATCAACTTCCAGCGTAAATTGACATGTGGGATCTGGAAATTGTAAAATAGGGGCTGAGACAAATTTAGTTTTTAGAATATTAAAGGAATGATCAGCATCTTGATTCCAAACAAACTTGACTTGCTTACGTGTTAGCGTAGTGAGAGGTCTGACAATAAGAGAGAAATCTTTAATGAACTTTCTATAAAAGTTCGCAAAGCCAAGGAATCTTTGAACATCTTTTTTGTTACGTGGAATAGGCCAGTTAGTAATAGCTTCCACTTTGCTTGACTCCATTGAAATTCCAGCTGGTGAGATGCAGTAACCAAGGAATGATATGGTGTTTGTATTAAAAATACACTTTTCAAGCTTTGCATAGAGATGGTGTGCCCTTAAACGTGTTAATACTTGTTTGACATGTACAATGTGAGCCTGTAGAGAATTTGAATAAACCAAGATGTCATCCAAGTATACGACAATACAGACATCTAACAAATCATGAAAGACATCATTTATAAAACATTGAAATGTCGCAGGGGCATTGCACAACCCGAAGGGCATTACAGTGTATTCATACAAACCGTATCTAGTACGGAATGCAGTTAACCATTCATCCCCTGCCCTCATCCTGATCAAATTGTAAGCACCTCTGAGGTCAAGTTTAGTAAAAACTGTGGCACCTTGTAAACGTTCAATGAGTTCAGGTATGAGGAGCAGGGGGTATCTGTTCTTTTTTGTGCATTTGTTCAACTGCCTATAATCGATGATAGGCCTAAGACTGCCATCCTTGTTTTTTACAAAGAACATTGCTGCTGCTGCAGAGGAGGTGGAAGGTCTAATAAAGCCTTTTTTCAAGTTATCATCTAAATATTCTTTTAAATGATTTAACTCTGGCTGTGACAACGGATATATATGACCATATGGTATGGAGCTTCCAGGTATAAGATCAATAGGACAGTCATAGTCTCTGTGTGGAGGTAAGGACTCAGCCTCTTTTTTATCAAAAACATCAGCAAATTCACTATAGCATTCTGGTAACTTATGTTCAGTGATTTGACAAAGTGTGTGTACCCCAAAACAGGATTGTTTACAGTGATTTGAATCAAAAACTACTGATGCTGTAGACCACGATATAGTGGGATTATGCTTTATTAACCAATTCAATCCAAGGATTAGTGGATAAACAGAAGATGGAAGAACATCAAAGGAAATAAGCTCTGTGTGTCCTGAAGGGGTAACCACTTTGAGTGGGATAGTGTGGTGAGTTATGGGACCAGAGCTAAAGATTGAACCGTCAACCAGACGAATAGCTAGTGCAACATTCTTTTTTATTAGTGGTATGTGATTATTAACAACAAAAGTGTTATCAGCAAAATTCCCAGAAGCCCCAGAGTCAATTATGGCCTGAACGTTTATCTTCTGATGGGACCACTGTAAGGAGACATAAATAGATAGATGAGATTTTATGCTGTCAACCAGATTAACTGTATGGTCATTGGATGAAGTCTTACCCTTCTTTTGTCGAATCAGAGAGGGACATTCCCTAACTGCATGGTTCTTTTCAGCACAGTATAGACATAAGTTTAGGAGCTTACGCCTTGCTTTCTCTTCAGGTCTCAAGGGTCCCCTAATAACTGCAACATCCATGGGTTCTTCTATGGGTCTAGTGATTACTGTGGTAGGAGTTGAGTGATAATAACAGGGGGTTCTTCTGCTGGTATTCTCCAAATAAGATCTTTCTGACTTCCTTTCCCTAAGTCGACAATCTATGCCAATAGAGAGAGTCATCAAGGCATCCAAGTCCTCTGGAATCACACCCCGTGCCAACTCATCCTTAACTGCATCATTGAGCCCCAGACGGAACTGATTGCGTAGAGCAGGAATATTCCAAAGGGTGTCAGGAGCCCAGCTTTTGAATTCAGTAATGTAATATTCTACCATTCTTTTGCCCTGCCTTAAAGATCTAATGGCAGTTTCAGCAGTATTTTTCTATTGTGATCTTCATATAAGAAAGACATAGTAGAAAAAAAAATCTTCTAGGGAATTTAGGATAGGATCATCTTTTTCATAAAAAGCATTGGCCCAAGACCTGGCCTCACCTCTGAGGAATGAAATTACAGTTAGAACTCTAATCCTGTCAGTTGGGTATGACTTAGGTTTCAAAGTAAAAAGCAGAGTGCAGGAATTCCTGAAATCCCTGAACATAGATCTGTCCCCAGAGAACTTTTCAGGTGGACTAACAATGGGTTCTGGGGTTGACTCAACATTAGGAGTTTTGTTAGCAAGGTGATCATTAATAAAAAAAAATTATTCTGATTCTCTAATTGAATATCCCTTAAGCCTTGAATCATGTGATCCATACTCTGAGCTAAAGAACCAACTCTCCTGGACAGTTCACTTACATCCATGATTTTTAGCTGTTAGTAGTATTCCTTTTTTATGGCTTGGTAATATGTTAAGATATGTTAAGTTGTTTTAGAGAACACTACTACTACAGCTTACTGCTTATGCAGGACCACTCAGTCTCACACCTTACCTCGGATTCCCACAGATTGAACTTAAGGGAACCCTGATATGCTCATTGATCTGAGGGTCACTACAGCAGGGTAGCTGAGTGAAAACGGAACCTTCACGCAACAGTATCTGCTAGCAGCAGAAAAGAGAGTAAATTTTAAAGGGATGTAACTTCAACAGTAGTGAAAGAGTTAATCACTGCAGGTGCCTTGATTCACACACACAAGCAGTGTAAAATAGTTTATGCAGCAGGCTTTAGCAAACAAACCAAAATTCACACAGTACTTTGTTATCTAAATAAATCAAGCTGTGGGCATTATGTAAACCATACTTTGATAATGAATATTGGTTATTTCCAAACTTGTTCAATCAGAGTATAAGATGCTGTGTTTATCTCATGAAACAGGTAAAGTTGAGGTTAATGCAAACAGTTCTTTTCAAGCAGAATGAAGGCCAATTGTTATAAGGATTAATGTATGCTTAGGCAGTCCGTTAATGAGAGATGGTAGCAATATGAATCTTTGTCACAGTTATTTGTATGCAAGTTGGTAATTAGAAGTAATAGTTTAGTGCATATTTGATATCTGAAGCGAATATGAATCTCCAGCAACAGAGAGTTTACACAGTTAATATAGCAAGCATAAGTGTAATGAAGTTGCAGCGATACACACAGTTCATACAATGCAATATATACAGACCAGTATTACAGGAGATGGCAATTGAGCAGAGTAATACTGTTACCAGACAGCAACAAGTCCCAGCGGTATCACAGTGAGCTTGACAGAGAACCGCGGCGGGAGAATGTCGGGCGTGACGTCACACGCTGCAGGGAGTAACTTCAATACAGGAGAGAGACTGAGAAATCTCTGACTGAATAAACGATGAAAATCTTCAAGCACAAAAGAGCATCTGCAGGTTGATTCAAGTAGGCAGAAACTCAGGGTGAGTTTAGAGAGCGATAAGTTGAAATACAAAGTTGTATAAACGGCTAGGTCTCTTCAGAAGCAGCTTGTCACTGAGCAACAAATTACCAAGCAATGAGTTCTGTTGGGAGGAGCCTTAAATAGGGCTAGTGAGTTCAGTTTCTTAAAGGTACAGCATGAAAAGAGATAAATCCCTGACAGTCATCCTAAACAGATCAGTCCAAGATGTTTAAAGTTTACAACCACTGAGGTGGTGGAGAGGTTAGGAAGCAGTGGTAATTCTTAACTTGCTGTTGCAGAATACCATGAGTGAGTCTGAACTACAAGAGCTTCAGAGCTGTGTCTCCGGATTAAATAGACATGGAACCACATTTTTTCTTTCATGATTCAGATAGAGCTATCAGTTTTAATACACTTTCTAATTTACCACTGTTATCAAATTTTCTTCGTACTCTTGGTATCTTTTGTTGAAAAGCAGGGCTGTAGGCTCAGGAACATGCACGTGGCTGGAGCAAAATATGGCAAGAATGTTTTCATTTGCAAGAGCATTAAATGACAGCACTATTTCCTGCCATGTAGTGCTCCAGAAAATGACCTAGGTATCTCTTCAACAAAGAATATAAGCTACATTACAAGTGGCACGCTACCATTAGTACGTGTGCAATACTGAAATATTGAGCCGCGCTAACTTTCATGCACATTACAAGTTGAAAGTAAATGCGACCACACGAGTGCCAACTAAATTTGAGCGCGTCTGAAGTCCTCCCGTTAACAGTTTGGTCTAAATAAAAAATTGCACCAAACACAACATAAATACATTAAAATATTACACTCATTTATACACTATCTGATCAAAATTATTCATATAAATCTTTTTTTAAAAGTTATAAGGCTTAAAAGAAATATGGTATATGACAAGATGTTTGAAGGGAAAGGGCTATATATATATATATATATATATATATATATATATATACATATTTATGTCTAAATGTGTGTATGTATGTATATATACATATTTATATATGTGTATACATGTGTATTTATGTTTATATGTGTATATACGGTATATATATATATATATATATATATATATATATATATATATATATCAATATATACATATATACACATATAAACACACATTTATGCACATGTATGTATATACAGTCATGGCCAAAAATATTGGCACCCAGCATTTTTGTCAGATAATGCACCACTTCGCCCACAAAATGTTTGCAATTACAAATGTTTAGGCATTTTCATGTTTATTTATTTTCACCTAGATTACGAGTTTTGCGCTAAACAGGGTGCGAAACTGATGCCAAAAAAGTTACGTTATTTCACCCTCCATAGCGCTGCCATCGCGAGTTACTGAAAAGCCTCCTTGTGCGTGCGATATGATGGCGTTAAGCTCCATACCGCACAAGGGCTGCTTTGACATGCTCGTGCACGCTTTCCCTCATAGACATTAATGGGGAGAGAGTGTTAGAAAAAAAACTAACACCTGCGATTGCGGAATGAAAATTCTCTGTAACGCAACTCCATTGATGTCTATGGGGAAAAAAAGTTAACTTTAAACCTAACACCCTTACATAAACCCCATGTGTAAACACCCCTAATCTGCCGCCCCCGACATCCCCAACACCTAAATAAAGTTATTAACCCCTAATCTGTCATTACCCGAACAATTTGATAAGGTGTTATTGTTTTTATTTTTGATAATTTCGTTTATTATTTTTTGTAAGCTTAGTGTTTTTTATTTTTCTTAATTTAGGGTTTATTATTTTTTGTCATTTTAGATTTTTTAATTTTCTCGTAGTGTTAGGTTTTTTTAAATTTTAAATTTAGATTTTTAATTGGTATTTTTTTTAATTAAAATAGTAAGGTTAGGTTAATTTAGTTTTTTTTTATTTCACAGGTAAGTTTTTATATATTTTAAGTTAGGGGGCTGTTAGGTTTAGGAGTTAATAGTTTAATTTAGTTTAGTGTTTTGCGTTGTGGGGGGGCCGGCGGTTTAGGGGTTAATAGGTTTATTTAGTTGCTGAGATGTGGGAGGCCAGCGTTTTAGGGGTTAATTGGCTTATTTAGTTGCGGAGATGTGGGAGGCCGGGCGTTTAGGGGTTAATAACTTTATTATAGTTGCGGTGATGTCGGGGAGCGTCGGAATGTTTTTTGCCTGATGAAACGGTCTGTGAACCGAGAAACGCGTTGCAATTATTGGGATAACATTGGTAACCCTGTTATCCACTTTTAACAACAACTATTGTGTTGTTTATTTTAACCTGTTGTTTTTAATAAATATTTGGATTTTTATTCTTTGAGTGGATCTCTCTACCTACCTCTGTTTTTACCGGTATATAAGAGATTGCTTTGACACTTGATGCAGTACACCTGGATTATTGTACCCTTTGTTTCACAACACCAAAACCAGCAAGAGACTATCTGTTTGGGTGAGCTGCCACACCTGCCTAAATCTGCAGCCGGCTTCCACAAGCACATTGGTGTGCTCCTGGAGTATGTGAGTACCCACTTTTATTAAGAAAATACATTTGGTTCCATCTGAAATAGTCTGCACATGTAGTGCTCCCATTTTGTGTCTCCACTGCAGTACCAGCACTATAACAATAAGAGTGCTGTTGGACGGGTGAGCTGTCACACCTTTATAAATCTGCAGCCTGCCCCTACCAGCACATAAGTGTGCTCCTGGAGTATGTGAGTACTCATTTGGCTATACTTTCTATAATTTTGTGTTTTCCATTGATGGTACCACACATGAGGCGCCGATGTTTCTCTTCATTTTTAATAACTTTATTATAGTGGTGGCGATGTCGGGAGCGGCAGATTAGGGGTTAATAAATTTATTAAAAAAGTCATGATGTGGGTGAGCGGCAGATTAGGAGTTAATAAGTTTTAAATAGTGTTTGCGATGCGGGAGGGTGGTGGTTTAGAAGTAATAGGTAGTTTATGGGTGTTAGTGTACTTTGAAACACTTTAGTTTTGAGTTTTGTGAAACATTTTTGTGGCGCAAAACTCATAACTACTGCTCTCAGATGTATGGATCGTGTCGGTATAGGCTGTAACGCAAGCTTTTTAGCCTCACCGCACAACCTGCAGGTCTATGAAAATCCCATGCAAAAACGTCATTTTTTTTAGTGTGTTACTGGCTAAAATGCTTGCGTTATAGCTATACCGACACGACTCTTAACAGCTGCGTTACTGCCATTACGCTGAAATTGGCATTTTTTCAGCGTTAAAAGCCGTAACGCAAAACTTGTAATCTACCTGTTTAATTGTATTGGTACAACACAAAAAAGTGGAGAAAAAAAAGCTAAATCTGACACATTCCACGCAAAACTCCAAAAATGAACTGGACAAAATTATTGGAAAATAATTGTAAGAAATAATTGCTTTCCAAGTTTGTGATGCTCCTGTACAGTGGCGTCACTAGGATTGGTGTCACCCGGTGTGGTAAGTTATGGTGTCAACCCCCCAGAAAGCAGACACACACAAACACAAAAACACAGGCACACACACAAAACACTCCGACACACACACAAAAACACTTAGGCACACACACACAAACACTTATACATACACAAAAAACACTCAGGCACACATACAGAAACACTCAGGCACACACACACACACACACAAAAACACTCAGACACACACACAAAAACTCAGACACACACACACATACAAAATATGTAAACTGTACTGCATTAATTATAAAGCTCATGCCTAGAGCTGCTTCTTGGCTCAGCAGAGCATCAAATGAAAGATAAACAGTGCACTCAAAAAATAAATCACTAAAGAAAAGGTTTAGGAGCGCAAACTATGAAAATTCTGCTCTCTGACTCTGTTCCAAGTCTCTCAGTGCACAGCCCCGGGCCACGTGCCTACCGCTTCTTATGGCCAATCACCTCTGCACTCTGCCCACCCTAAGACCCACGCCCGCCCTCCCCCCCTACCTCTTAGTGTACCGTAACCGTACCGGTCTGGTGGGCATCATACGTAGCTCCTTCATTTTAGAGACAGTGTCAGACAGTTATGCGGTCAGGTGCCAGGCTTCCCCCTCACGATTTCCCGGTTCCCGTTTAGAGAGACAGCACAGCAGTGAGTGACTCCACTGCTCCACACGTCACTGAGCAGTGAGCACAGATAGGCAGGCAGGTTTAGACTAGCAGTGCAACTTTGCAAGCCCCACGGCATGCCCACAACATTTATAGTGAAATTGGGCAGGGGAGGAGCAAAGTGTCAGTATAATTATGAAAATCTTAGTAGTGCTATCCAAATAATAAATCAGTTTATGGCAGGGTTACAAACACAATATAAAAAAAAAAAAAAAAAAATAGCAACCCTAATCAACCCTGCATCTACTAGACCATACAATTAATATAAATATCTGAATTCTTTTATTTAGTTAATATCCATAAACATATTGAAGTATATTCGCAATAAAAGGAAATGAAACAAAATTTATATGCGTTAAAACCAACTCTTAAGATATGCTATCCTTCTTACAAAACCCAGAAAGATATACCTTCACAATTCAGCCTTTTATTTATTTAACACAATGGGACTAAAAACCTTTAACATCCAAGCAATACAATTCTAAACAGTGTTTATAAAACAATAGGATAATATATATATTCTGCTATTTAACTGCAATTTATCCTAATACAAAATTAACTGACAATATCAGAACTTGCATAGATGAGTTACTTGGTCAATCAGATGCAGATTTAAACAATATATGTATATAGGCTGTGAAATGCTAACTTGAGAAAAAAAACAAAAAAAAAACACACTGCTTCTTTAAATCTATTAAATACAAATTAACTATGCATATAACTTATCTTACAAAACCTTGAATACATTACCAAAGTAAAAAGCAGTCGATATCCGATATTCCTTGGTAGGAAATATTTTACCTCAGATCACCAATAAGTGTATATCGCAATCAATGAGAAGGGTAGATTAGCTTTGCTCAAGTAAAGTGGTATCTCACACCCAGCGGGAACCAGTTACAAGTTTTAGCTTCAGCAGAAAATCTGTCCCTTTCTCTCCATTGCATTCACTTTTTATTTGGTTTTTCCATCATTGGTAAATTGTGGGTGGCCCTGCGGGAGCTGACCTTCCCATTGGTTATCTGGGAAGTCTAAATCGGATTGGCCCTTGGAAATTTCATTTTTAACAGCCAGAGAGAACCTTCTGGCTGTAGTTCTCGCAACATAACACCAGGTGGCAGCACAAACAGACACAGCAACATTTGAAACAACTTAAGTCAGTATTTCTATGAAATGGTTATTAATTTTATCATAATTTACTGCGACAACTATTCATAATATTTGTTTTGGATAAGTTATATCTTAATGAATTTTCTGATCATTTTGATATGAAACATCACATATCTAACATTATATTAAAATAATTTATATTTCATTTAGCCTAATAGAAAATTTATATCTCAGTCATATCACATCAAAGTAACTTCCATATCTTCATCTCACTATATTTTAAGAGATGTATTTAAAACTTTATAAACATTTGTTTCACATTTATATGATATGACATTTCATTTCATTCAGGCATTCCATCTCTTTCTAAGTGCATAGATTGATGCTCATGATCAATGGTTGTCTGCAATAAAAATAGAAATAATTATTAGAGATGATCCAAGCATTTATATGTCTATGGTCCATACGTATTTATTTATATTCTTAAAAACACAGAGGCTAAGTAAGATCTTTCATGTTTTCAAAACATATATATATATATATATATATATATATATATATATATATATATATATATATATATACACATATATATGCACATTCATTTCTATGTAGATTTGAGATTATCTGTCTGAAAAATATAAGCAAAACAGAGGTTATTACACATTTTTGACTGACTAAAACAGTTACCTCCCAAGCTTAGTAAATATCCATGTAATAATAGAGAATTAGACAATTTTCAATTTCTATATTTGATACATTCTGAGGCATGCATTCAAATAGAAAAAAAAAATTAATTGATGTCTATTTGCTGCCTGCTTATGTGAGCTTCCAGAGTCACACCTTAGCATTTGTCTGTGTTTTTCAAGGCCTCCATTGCTCCACATGGGGTCAATCCATGAGGAGTTGTAAAAGTCTTTAAAACAGCATATTTCCTGTTTAGCCAGCAGTGCAGATGTGTATTTGATAATTAACACCCATGTGCATAAAAGCTGCCTCTCCACGACCCTGATCAGCTCCAAAAGGGTAACCCAGACATTTCGTCTCCATATATTTGCCTGTATCCTGAAACTGTGTTATATTTTAGTTCCTTGTTAAATTATACAATTGCATAATTTAACATATTGAGTGTGTGAGATCTCCCAGAGATAATCCTTTGTTCTACAGACCATGTTCACATCCACAGATCTATCAAATAAAGACAAATATACCTCTATATATTATTTAATAATATTTCAAATACCTTGACATAAATCCCCCTTTCTAATTCAAAAATATGTAGGACACATGTATTTGAATTGGATCAAAGTTAGTGGTATTTGGTGAGGATGTTGACCGTACACATCATGGACAGTCTTCTATGTAGATAGTCTGTCAATTTTGAACCTTCATGTTTATCAGTTAGTCATCTTTAAACTACAGTATGTCTTTAGTTCATTTGGGGATATAACACTTCATTCTCCCTCTATGACTTGTAGTTGGGACCTGGGATGACACGCTCGCAATTGATTGATATGGACCCATTTATCTATGAAACTTTCATTTTTGGGGATCCGTATTTTATAGGCCACTGGAGATATTTTGTCAGTAATGACGAAAGGACCTTTCCATGAGGGAAGAAATTTCTTCTCCCTAACCTGATCTCTTCCAAAGTTATAAAGATAAACTTTATCATTTATTTCATATTCCTTTTTGGATGTTTTGAGATCATAATAGGTTTTAGTGGCAGTTGCGGCTCTTTCTAAATTCCTTTGAGCAAATGCAAAGGCATATTGCAGGTGCTTTCTTAGGTTTTCCACATATTGATGTGTATTGGCAGCATTTATCAAGTTTTGGTCTGATGTACGGTACAGCAGATGCTGAGGTAGAACCATTCTTCTACCAGTCATCAGTTCAAAAGGTGACATCTTGGTAGCACTACTTGGAGTTGCTCTTAATGCCATTAAGACTAGAGGTAGTTTTACATCCCAGTCTTTACCTGTTTCACTCACAAACTTTTTGAGGATTTTAACAATAGACTGGTTGTAACGCTCTACACCACCACTTGAGGCAGCTCTATAAGCAATATGGAGCTTTCTTTTAACCCCTAGTATTTTCCACATTTTTGTCATTACTTCGCTAGTGAAGTGGGTCCCCCGATCTGATTCGATTCTTTGGGGCAAACCAAATCTGGAAAATACATGGTTGATGAGCAATGCTGCACATGTTTCAGCACTATTGTTAGGTGCACTAATGCACTCTACCCATTTAGTGAACAGGCATGTCACTGTTAACATGTACTTGTTACCTCTTGATGACCTTGTTACCGGACCAATAAAATCAATTTGTATATCTGACCATGGCATTACCATCCCCCTTTTCTGCAATGGCGCTCTATGCGTTGGTGCAGTGGGTTGGAACTGTGGGCAGATTAAACACCCTTGACAGTAGGTTTGAACATCTTTCAACATGTGTGGCCAAAAAGCATAATCACGCAATATTTCATACGTGAGTTTAGCACCGCGATGACCAGATGTGGGAGCATCATGGGCATGTTGAAGCATTAGACCTCTGAACTTGGTGGGTACTACCCACTGCTGGATGCCAGTTTTGGAGGTTCTAATTAACAAACCATCCTGTAATTTGAATTGTGATTTAGATTTTATTAAGATTCTCAGATCTTCTTTGCCAATACAATCATCTTTTGAGATGGGGTTGCTTTCAGGATCTTCTATGTGTTTATAGAAGATGCCTACAATGGGGTCTTCTTTTTGACTAGTGATCAGGTCCTCACTAGGAGAATCCTGACTCCATTGTACCAAGTTAGGCTCACTCTGTTGTTTTGCCTGGTTTCTGGTAATGGCTTCTACCTGAATTGCACCCATTAAGTGGTCAATATTAAGGAGTTCTCCAGTTATGGCTCCTTGTTTGGCTAATGAATCCGCAAGGTCATTGCCTTCCTTATCAGGACCTAGAACTCTGGAATGACCCTTGGTCTTTTTCCAGTGTATGGTTAAATCGTTGGATACCACCAGATTATCAATCTCGCTGAACAACTTCCCATGCTTGACTGGTTTGTTATTGCTTTTCTGCATGCTATTTCTTTTCCAAGTTGGCAGGTATTCAACAAAACTGTCACGCACATAATTTGAGTCAGTTATGATCACAAATTCATGAATACCGTGTTCAATAGCCATTTCAATGGTTTTGAAAACAGCAGTTAGTTCAGCAACTTGACTGGATCTTGGTCCAATGTTGAAACCTATAGATATATTTGGGAATCCATTTGCCCCCGTTATACCAATGCCAGCGACTAATCTGCGCTCATTATCAATAGTGGCATGGTAAGGACAACCATCAACATATACCCAAGGTAATGTATGACAATGGTCCTCATTGTACATTTTATATGGGGAAAGCAATTGTTCCTCCAGAAAATCATCTTCTGATAATTCTTCCCCAGAATCTCTAGCAGTACAGTCGTGGAGCTCAGCAAGCCCTTGTGCGACTGGATTCTTTTTATTCTGCTTGTAGCGAATTTCTAAGGGCCAGCCTTGCAAGGAAAGAGTCCACGCTGTTATGCGGCTATTAGACAAATTCCCATCTCTTATTCTCTCACTTTGCAAATATAGCAAAGGCTGGTGGGCCGTTTCTACAATAATTTTCTCGCCCTGTATATAGCTGCGGAAATTTTGTAGAGCCCATACAGTAGATAAGAGGGCTTTTTCGCAATTGTTAAACTTTATTTCTACTGGGGATAGATTTTTGCTCGCATAAGCAATGGCTTTGTTCAAATTATCATGCTTTTGGTATAACACAGCACTCATGCTTACATCTGTGTACCCTGTTTCTAAGTAGAAAGGTTTACCACCTTCAGGGTACGCTAAGCAAGGTGCTTGAGTGAGTTTTCTCTTCAGCTCTCTGATGGCTGTCTCTTGAGACTCACTCCAGTGCCATTTCACATCCTTCTTTAGAAGAAGTAGTAGTGGTTTAGCTAATTCCGCATAATTATCAATGAATTTGCGAGAATAATTCGTCATACCCAGGAATGATCTCAATTCCTTTAAGTTAGTTGGGTTTTTAGAATTCACTATAGCTTCCACCTTTTTCTTCTGGGGATTTAATCCGTCAGAGGTAACTTCATGTCCCAAGAAGTTTACACGAGTGCGGCACCATTGAGCTTTTTGCAGGGACAATTTGACACCTGCCCTTTTAAGTTAGCTGAGGACGTGTTTAAGTTCTGTGATGTGTTTTTCAAAGTCTGTGCTTTTGATTAAAACATCATCAACATAAGATAAGGTCCCCCTTTCCAGTGCATCAGGCATAGCCTTATGCATGAATACAGCAAATTCATGTCCAGAATTTATGTATCCAAAAGGAAGTCTTTGAAATGCATATTGGACCTTTTGGAAGGAGAATGCTAGCTTATATTGGTCCTCTTCATGTACCTTTATGGTCCAATATCCCTGTGCACAATCAATGGCAGTGAATATTTTGGATCCTTGCATTTGTGCTAGGCACTGGTCAATGTATGGTACAGGCCAGCCAGACATGTATACTCATTTGTTTAGCTGTCTTAAGTCAGCACACAAACGCCATTGTCCATTGGGCTTAAGGACACCTAGAATAGGATTATTATAAGAGCTGTGCACCTGTCTGATAATACCTATTTCTTCCAAATTCCTTATGATCTCTGCAAGAGAATCATATGAGGCTAAGGGAAGTCTGTATTGTTTGACAAATACAGGTGGCGCATTAGGATCTGTTTGTATTCTTGCAATGTGCAAGTCTGTAGTACCACAGTCATAAGAATCCTTAGCGAAAATATCCTTGTATTCCATTAGGAGTTCTCGCAGCTGTTGGCGTTCGTCATCGCTGGAACAGCCATTAGCTAAGGATATTTGCTCTTTGACTATTTGCTGAAATCCTGGAAAGATTTCAGGCTGTCCTATTTCATAGGCTTCTTCCAATCTAGAGGTGAGATCCCCTTGATTATAGTTTACATTGCTCCCATGACTCTGGGTATTGGGGTAATCTTGCTGTTTGATTGGCTGATCAAACACTAGAGAGGTTTCTTCAATTTTACAGATGCCTTCCTCTGAGCTGAAGGGATAAATAGACTGAATATTAAATAGACCCTCTGGCATAGATGCAAAGGATTGTTCTATTAATTGTTCTTCAGTTAAATATCCTTCAGGTATTAGCCCAATTACATTATTCTGGAATCCAAAAGTGTAATAACTTGATTCCAGTGCATATCCTATGGTAGTTCCCTTGGATAAGGTTATATCCAGTGGGGTCATGTTATGTACAATAATATGTATTGGAATAGTTCCAATATTCACCATAGGAGTGTAGGTCACTGTGACACCCAGATTTTGTATTCTATGGGAGAGGCAAATCAGTGTTTCAGAAGTTTTTAATTTCTGACCTCTCTTTACCTGTAAGGGTAACAGAAATTTATCAGCCCCAGCAGGAATTATAACATCGCTAGATACCTGCATATTCACAGCATATGGCAATTGCTGGTTTGATTTCAGGGCTGCATTTTCATCCTGAAATACTTCAGGGTCCCCCTTTAACCTGCTCCAGAGGCAAGAATTAATCAAATCTATTTGTATGGCACATCTATGTAAGATATCATTGCCAATGTATATTTGATTATGGGGAGTATTTAAAACTAAAAACAGGTGCTTCACTGACTTATTACCGATAGAGATAGATAATAAGCACTTAGCTGTGATGTTATAGCTTTCAGACCTGTCATCCAGGCCGTTGACACTGTGGTCTTGGGGAGAAAGATATTTAATCACTTTAGGTTCAGCTATTTGCGCTAATAAACCTTCGCTTATATAGCTAGCTTCCTGTTTTAAGTTTATTTTAGCATACTTGGTTTTACCAAGGTCATGCACTTGTATAGGGATAAATAGATCCTCTTTAACTCTCTCAATCCCTGTGAGGTATTGAGCGTGGCCTCCCCCCTTAGGGATTTTATGATCCCCCTTGTCGAGTGATATGGTTAATACATCGCCATCTAGGGAAATATTCGCTATCTTTCCAGGCGAAATTTTAAAAGTATTACCATCAGAGCCACTAAAAGGAGTCTGATCATCTATTTGTAGAATAGTGATTTTAGGTACAGAGTTATTTCTGAAATGAATCTCCACAGCATCTGGTTTCTCTTCTACCACGTGACAGCTATGTCGGGCGCGAGATATACCAGATTTTTCATAATTGATAGGCCGTTTAACTTGTGACCAAATTATATTATTTATGCAATCAATTATGGTGCTTAATCGCTTCAGGAGATCACTACCAATAATTAAACGATCAGTTGGCAGATCCACTATAATGACAGGGTGTCTTATGACCCTGTTCCCCAATTTAAATTTTAACCATGCAGTACCGTAAACTTTTAGGGAGTCACCCCCAACACCTATTAGAGAACCGTCAAATTCTTTTATTTTAGGTTTGTGGGGTGTTAGCTCATTTAGCTGTGTGTAGTACCTGTGGGATAAGATAGTTGCCTGTGACCCAGTGTCAATTAATCCCCTGATAGGGTTGGAGACTGAATCTTGCAGCTCAACTAGTACATAATATCTTCCTGCAGTTTCTATCATTTCACACATAAAATTTGCATTCTTGTACATCTGTGGGCTTCGCCACGTTTTACCTGAATTCGCTGTGTCATTCGATGCAGAGGAACCTTCATACCTACCTGTTTCCTCTATGACAGGGTCGGTTGGATTCTTTTGTACTGCATCTGTGGAGATAAGGTTAGGAGAGAGCTGCAAGGGAAGAGATTTGTTAACTTTTCCCGGATGAGGTTGCTTGTCATCACGGCCAAATCGTCCGTTTCCGGTCTGTGGGGAGATAACATGATTAGTATCATTGATATTTATTATTACATTTTGTATATCTCTCCCCTCCCCTTCAGGTGATACTGCAGTATTTATGACTGTGCCTGTAGTCCACTGCTGACCACTGGCTGTACCCCTAAAAAAGTATTGTTCGGTTGCTGAGCCATAGATTTTTGACTCATATTAGCGATTTGTTCGCTCAACTGATTTAATTGGGTAAACAGCATATCTACCTGATTGTACAAGTTACCTCTACCCCTGGGCCTATCTCTTGGTGCCCCATTGTACTGATTCCTGGACCATTGGGTTCCCTCAGAATCAGGGCCACTATTTCTATTCTGGCGTGGTTGCCCCTGGGGTTCAGCTTGTTCAGCATTAGTACTTTGGGGAGCATTATATACCTGGGGTGTCTGGTTACCCTGAGAATATCTTCGCCGTCTATTGTATCTACCCTTGCGCGGATACCAATTATTTGGTGAGTATTCTCTTTGTGAGTAATTATTCACCTGATTATGTCCCCCACTTTGGTTATAGTCTCCCTGCGCCTCAACCTGTGTAGGGGGAGGGGCAGAATTAAACCTCTGTTTTGACTGGCCACCTCTGCATAAGTCCTCTTGTTAGACTCCAAATTGAGGGGGCTAGGTGACACCCTAGTTTCTGCCACAATTTTGGGTTTTGACTCCTTTTTAACCCCCTGCTCACTGGATTGCTGAATAGAGTATAATTTTGTACTCTCTTTGATCAGCCATTCCAATGAGCAGTCCTCATCAAAATCTCTAGCTAAGTTAATTTTGATGGGTGTAGGCAGTGCTTCAAAAAATAAATTTACAAATTCTGAGCCGTCAAATTTGGGATTATCTTCAGCCATACTGTACGCATTTTTCAATACAGAAAGGAATTCGATTGGACTCTGATTCGCACGACACTTTAAACCATATACCGCTATCTTCGCGGCAGTTTTAGTGCGATATTGCCCGAATTCTTTTCTGCATTGTCGTTTTACCCCATTCCAGGAATGAATATTCATATCCTTTAGTGAGGCAAAGAATTTGTGATGCTTACTGTCTAATACCCAAGGTAGAAATTCAATTTTCAATTTCTCACTTGTAACATTCATTATAGCTAACGCATTTTCAAAAGTCTGTAAATGATCAATTACAGATGTTGTTCCCTTATTGGAGAATATAGGTACTGCGCGTTGTACGAAGGTGATTATTTTATGGGAATCATAGACTTTATCAGACTTACTTTGGGCTTCTCCGTTAGAGTTTCCCTCCCCCGCATCAGCTGCGCTACAGCTGTCCTCTGGATTTACATCCTGAGGGGATTGTCTATTTGGGAAATCTACTTCTGACCCGTTAGGGGTCATTTGTCTATGTTGTTCTATATATTTTCGTACCTCGTCCCTGACGCGTTCGCTAAAGGAATTAGCATTATCTGCATTATTCTCACTGCTAATATAGGGGTTCTCATTATGGCGATATGACCTTTTTAAATCGCTTAATTCTCTCTGGCTTTGCGCAAGCTGTTTATTTAAATCTTGTATCTGCGCGATTAAGTCCATATTGTGCTTATCTAAGGTGGCTAGGTTTTGGGCAAATTCATCCATTTTATTTTTGGCTATTCTTAATCCCTCTTCGCGTCTGCGCGAGGAATGAATACTATTTTCTAGCTCCTGTATTTGCAATCGTTTGTCTGTGACACAAAACGACATTTCGTCAATTATGCATATTAAAAGGGGCCAGGATTTTAGTATTTGTTCGTCTCGCTTTATGGGAGCTTTGCATTGATTAATCATTAATAATTCCTGGAAGAATTCATTCTCTTCATTCCACATATTATTATTAACGGTAATATTTTTAGCCCTAGTTTCAAGCGTATCCATAAAATCATTTAATTCACCCGCAATATTAAACTTCCCTTTAAGGTAACTTAAGATATCTTTCTTAAGGACCTGACCTTTAGTAATAGGTATGGTTATGGGACCAATTTCATTGCTATGTATAGAATTAAATGAGTCACTTCTGGCTACAGACATTATTATATTGGTTTAGTACTTAGTTAAACTAAAACGCTAATACAATTTTTGCCAATAAAAAGAGAGAAGGAAAATTTTTATATTTCAAAAAAAAAAAATTTATTAATTTTGAAATATGAAAAATTAATATTCCGAAATATGAAAAATTAATATTCCGAAATATGAAAAATTAATATTCTGAAATATGAAAAATTAATATTTTTGATTAACTTTGAAAATATGAAAAATCAATATTTTTTTGATTAATTTTGAAATATGAAAAATTAATATTTTTATTAATTTTTCAAAATTAATCTTTAATAATATTTCAAGATATTAATGTCAATCTCGAAATATGAAAATTAATATTTCAACTTTTCAAAAAAAATTATATCTTCAAAATATTAATATCGAAATATGAATTTTTTTTTTTCTTTTATAATAATTTCTATTTACTTACAAATATATTATATCAAGTATGATGGAATATTAATAAATCTCAGCAGTGCCTCCAATTATTATGTCAGTATAATTATGAAAATCTTAGTAGTGCTATCCAAATAATAAATCAGTTTATGGCAGGGTTACAAACACAATATAAAAAAAAAAATAAAAAAAAATAGCAACCCTAATCAACCATGCATCTACTAGACCATACAATTAATATAAATATCTGAATTCTTTTATTTAGTTAATATCCATAAACATATTGAAGTATATTCGCAATAAAAGGAAATGAAACAAAATTTATATGCGTTAAAACCAACTCTTAAGATATGCTATCCTTCTTACAAAACCCAGAAAGATATACCTTCACAATTCAGCCTTTTATTTATTTAACACAATGGGACTAAAAACCTTTAACATCCAAGCAATACAATTCTAAACAGTGTTTATAAAACAATAGGATAATATATATAGTCTGCTTTTTAACTGCAATTTATCCTAATACAAAATTAACTGACAATATCAGAACTTGCATAGATGAGTTACTTGGTCAATCAGATGCAGATTTAAACAATATATGTATATAGGCTGTGAAATGCTAACTTGAGAAAAAAAAACAAAAAAAAAAAACACACTGCTTCTTTAAATCTATTAAATACAAATTAACTATGCATATAACTTATCTTACAAAACCTTGAATACGTTACCAAAGTAAAAAGCAGTCGATATCCGATATTCCTTGGTAGGAATTATTTTACCTCAGATCACCAATAAGTGTATATCGCAATCAATGAGAAGGGTAGATTAGCTTTGCTCAAGTAAAGTGGTATCTCACACCCAGCGGGAACCAGTTACAAGTTTTAGCTTCAGCAGAAAATCTGTCCCTTTCTCTCTATTGCATTCACTTTTTATTTGGTTTTTCCATCATTGGTAAATTGTGGGTGGCCCTGCGGGAGCTGACCTTCCCATTGGTTATCTGGGAAGTCTAAATCGGATTGGCCCTTGGAAATTTCATTTTTAACAGCCAGAGAGAACCTTCTGGCTGTAGTTCTCGCAACATAACACCAGGTGGCAGCACAAACAGACACAGCAACATTTGAAACAACTTAAGTCAGTATTTCTATGAAATGGTTATTAATTTTATCATAATTTACTGCGACAACTATTCATAATATTTGTTTTGGATAAGTTATATCTTAATGAATTTTCTGATCATTTTGATATGAAACATCACATATCTAACATTATATTAAAATAATTTATATTTCATTTAGCCTAATAGAAAATTTATATCTCAGTCATATCACATCAAAGTAACTTCCATATCTTCATCTCACTATATTTTAAGAGATGTATTTAAAACTTTATAAACATTTGTTTCACATTTATATGATATGACATTTCATTTCATTCAGGCATTCCATCTCTTTCTAAGTGCATAGATTGATGCTCATGATCAATGGTTGTCTGCAATAAAAATAGAAATAATTATTAGAGATGATCCAAGCATTTATATGTCTATGGTCCATAAGTATTTATTTATATTCTTAAAAACACAGAGGCTAAGTAAGATCTTTCATGTTTTCAAAACATATATATATATATATATATATATATATATATATATATATATACATACATATATATGCACATTCATTTCTATGTAGATTTGAGATTATCTGTCTGAAAAATATAAGCAAAACAGAGGTTATTACACATTTTTGACTGACTAAAACAGTTACCTCCCAAGCTTAGTAAATATCCATGTAATAATAGAGAATTAGACAATTTTCAATTTCTATATTTGATACATTCTGAGGCATGCATTCAAATAGAAAAAAAAAATTAATTGATGTCTATTTGCTGCCTGCTTATGTGAGCTTCCAGAGTCACACCTTAGCATTTGTCTGTGTTTTTCAAGGCCTCCATTGCTCCACATGGGGTCAATCCATGAGGAGTTGTAAAAGTCTTTAAAACAGCATATTTCCTGTTTAGCCAGCAGTGCAGATGTGTATTTGATAATTAACACCCATGTGCATAAAAGCTGCCTCTCCACGACCCTGATCAGCTCCAAAAGGGTAACCCAGACATTTCGTCTCCATATATTTGCCTGTATCCTGAAACTGTGTTATATTTTAGTTCCTTGTTAAATTATACAATTGCATAATTTAACATATTGAGTGTGTGAGATCTCCCAGAGATAATCCTTTGTTCTACAGACCATGTTCACATCCACAGATCTATCAAATAAAGACAAATATACCTCTATATATTATTTAATAATATTTCAAATACCTTGACAAAAGTACAAACAAGCAAAAGCAGCCGGGAAAACTATTTGTGGAAATTGCAGCGCTGGCTCAAGGGGCAAAAAAATTAAGTTTGTCTACATTTTCCCCAGTCCCACTAATGTTCACAAATGTTGGCCCCTCTAATAAAAAAAATCTATGCATTTCTACATTTGTATTTAAAGACGGCCCTGACCATAATCCTACTGTTTTCAGAAAAAGAAATTAGGCTTTTAAAAAAAAAAAAGAATACAGTTCCTACAGTCAAACATGGTGGAGGTTCACTGATGTTTTGGGGGTTGCTTTGCTGCTTCAGGCACTGGATGTCTTGACTGTGTGCATGGCATTATGAAATCTGAAGACTACCAAAGAATTCTGTGATCCAATGTAGGGCCCAGTGTCAAAAAGTTGGGTCTCCATCAGAGGTCATAGGTCTTACAGCAGACCCAGAAATGGTTTAAGACAAAGTGCTGGAGAGTACTGAACTGGCCAGAAATGAGTCCAGATCTCAATCCCATAGAGCACCTGTGGAGAGATCTCAAAACAGCAGTTGGGAAAAGGGACCTGTTTCTATTTCTGCTGCTGTTCTTTCCCAGCTGTTGACTTACCTCTTAGCCACCAGATGGCTTGATCACAGGCTGAGAATATTGATTTTCTCTGCAGCTTTAGCTCTCTGGCTCCACCTGCCTACCAACTGTAACAAATCATATAATCAGCAGTCTGCTATATTAGGCAGGCTTGCTTTCAGTTCTGGGCCTTGACATTGAGTGTTGCACTCTGACAGAGCCTCTGGTCCTGATTGAATACAGTTTTGTTGGATTTTCTGGTGCCTGATTTGTGCTTCATTTTGAGACTACTCTTCTGGATTTTCCCTTGGCACTGTGTTTAGTTTCTGGACTGATTTCCTGGCAACTGATCTTGGCTAATTCTCTGATATTTCCTAAGGACTGCCTCAGGTACTTTTGCTTGCTTGTTACCTGTTACTACAGAGTTCCAGTCTGCAGTCTATGCAAGTATCCTGTCTGTTATTACAAAGATATGCATTCCTGCCTGTTACTACAAAGTTACCAGTCTACAGCCTATGCAAGTATCCTGCCTGTTATTACAAAGAACTGCATTCCTGCCTCTTACTACAGAGTTCCAGTTTACAGCATATGCAAGTATCCTGCCTCTTATTACAAAGAACTGCATTCCTGCCTGTTACTACAAAGTTACCAGTCTACAGCCTATGCAAGTATCCTACCTGTTATTACAAAGATCTGCATTCCTGTCTGTGACTACAGAGTTTCAGTTTACAGCCTATCCTCACATCTGTCTGCTGTTACAAAATTACTTGTCTAGAGTATATCTGCATACCTGCCTGTTACTGAAGAGTTCGAGTCTAGAGTCTATGCAAGTATTCTGCCTGTTATTACAAAGATCTGCATTACTACCTGTTACTACAGAGTTCCAGTATACAGACTATGCAAGTATGCCTGTTATTACAAAGATCTACATTCCTGCCTGTTACTACAGAGTTCCAGTTTACAGCCTATGCAAATATCCTGCCTGCTATTGCCAAGTTTCTTGTCTACAGTTTATTTACATTTTTTTGTCTGCTTTAAGACTGTCTAAACCAAGTTACTTTGTATTCTTGTCTACACATAGACTTTGCCTTTTATCTAGTTTGTATCTCTTTGCATTGCTAATTAACCTATCAATAAAACCTTCACCTTTATTTTCTAAAACCCTTGTACCTGTTTAATTATGCCAAAAAGGAAAGACTCACGCAGACAAAACACAACTTTAACCCCAGAACCTGACACCTCTGCACAACAGCTTCCAACACCTGAACCTGCTCCCTTGAAGAGTGTAACAGTTGTAATCTTTGATAATTTTTTCTCTTTCGTCCACGTCCAGGGAGATTAGCTACAGTACCATAGGCTGTAAACTTCTTTTCTTCAGTGGAGACAGGAACATTAAGATCTCTGGAGATGGACTTGTAATCTTGAGATTGTCCATGCTTTTCCACAATTTTTGTTCTCAAATCCTCAGACAATTATTTGCTGCTCTATCTCTTCTAAATGTTCAGTGTGGCACACAGAGACACACAACAGAAAGGTTGAGTCAATTTTTCACCATTTTAACTGGTTGCCGGTGTGATTTCTATATTATTAGCACCTGTTAATTGATACAGGTGAGTTTAATTACAAATTACAAAGTTTAATTACAAACTACAGGAGCATCACGATCTTGGAAAGTAATTATTTCTTACAATTTTGAGAAGGTGCCAATAATTTTGTCCAGTCCATTTTTCGAGCTTTGCGTGGAATGTGTCAGATTTGGCTTTTTTTCTCCACTTTTTTTTGTGTCATACCAATACACACAAAAGAAATAAACATGAGAATGCCTAAACACCTAAAGATTAACATGTCCAAGACTGAGCTCCTTCTATTCCCCTCCTTAAGCTCTACGCTGACTTCTGACTTCTCTATCCCTGTCAACGGCATAACCATTTCCCCATCGCCCCAAGTCTGCTGCCTCGGAGTTACACTTGACTAAAATCTATCCTTCGTCCCCCACATCCAATCGCTTTCTACATCCTGCCGCAACCACCTACGCAATATTTCTAAGATTCGCCCTTTTCTGAGCGCTAACACCACAAAGCAAATAATCCACTCCCTTGTTATTTCCCAACTTGACTACTGCAATAACCTACTTACTGGCCTTCCTCTTTCCCGCCTCTCCCCTTCAATCCATCCTAAATGCCTCTGCCACGCTAATCCCCCTTTCCCTTCGCTCTGTATCTGCTGCACCTCTCTACGAGTCCCTTCATTGGCTCCCCATTCACAGCAGAATTAAATTCAAAATTCTCACCCTTACATACAAATCTCTCACCAACGCTGCTCCCCACTACCTATCCTCTCTAATAAACAAGTATACTCCAGCCCACCCACTAAGATCCAATAATGACCTGCTCCTTGCATCTTCGATAATCACCTCTTCCCATGCTAGACTGCAGGACTTCTGTAGTGCAGCACCTACCATCTGGAACACTCTCACTCATGCTGTCAGGCTTTGCCCTAATCTTTCTTCCTTTAAATGCTCCCTGAAGACTTTTTTTGTTCAGAGAAGCCTACCACCCAACTCAATAATAAATTAATTTCACTTACCTAACAACATTTCCCTCATCTAACTCTGCATTAACATCTTTCTCAATCTTGCAGTCCTCACCTCCTGTTTCTCAACCTCCTACCCTTCTAGATTGTAAATTCCCACGGGAATAGGGCCCTCAATTCCTCCTGTATGTGTTTGTAAATTTTGTCCTGTCTCCTACAAGTTTTATATCATTGTTTTATTTAAATGAATTTTACTCATGTACAGCGCTGTGGAATATGTTGGCACTTCATAAATAAAGTATAATAATATTAAATAATAATTTGCATTTGCAACAATTTTCTGGGCGAAATGTTGCATTATCTGAAATGCAGGGGTGCCAATATTTTGATCATGACTTTGTATGTATGTATGTATATGTATATGTGTGTTTATATATATATATATATATATAAGAAGAAGTCCTGACTGACTCATTATTATTATCGGTTATTTATTATCGGTTATTTGTAGAGCGCCAACAGATTCCGAGCAGCATTAACACCCAGCTCAAACTGTTTAACCTAGGAATGTAACATTTGGAAGGTACGTTGTTTTTATGACGTAGGCACCCACTAAGAAAGGATTTTTTGAAAATGGCGTCCCTAAGGGGGTGAACTTTTTTATGAAGATACCTATAGCTCACAAACCGATGATGTTACAGATGTGAAAATTGGTATTTAGATTCTCCTTGAAAAATAAAGAAACACGTGCTTTACCATTTCCCCAAAATCCACTTAAGGGGGGTCAAAGAGGGGGGGCTGATTTATGAGGATACCTATATCTCAAAAACCGATTTTTGTCAATAAAAAAATAAAAAAAATAAACTGTACTGTATTAATTAGAGTTAAACTGTTCCAGAACTATTTCTTTTAATTGAAAGGAACTAGGAGCCTAACAGTGGCATGATTTAGTGGTCTAGGCTGAATTAAGTTTTTCAGTGGAGTTAACCTAGTTCTTTAAGCCCTTTTTTTAAATCAGAAACCATAGAAAATGTTTCAACATGTCTACCCTTTGTCAAATTTGTACCATTTATGAAAAATGCACTTAAGATTTTGGCTTCCAATCTAATGGATACTCAGTTTATCCCCTCAAGGACCGGGCACTTTAGACAAAAACTTCCCCAAAAGACCAGAGCATGTTTAGCTTTTTTTGCCATCACTACATTTAAACAGAAATAAAGCCTTTTTTTTTTACCTATCAAAACTATATATTTCTTTTTAGTAGACAACCCAAAGTATTGATTTAGACCCATTTTGGTATATTTCATGCCATCATTTCACTGCCAAATGCGATCAAATAAAACAAAAATCATTAACTTTTTCACATTTTTAGGTTTCTCACTGAAATTATTTACAAACAGCTTGTGCAATCATGACACAAATGGTTGTAAAGCATATATGGCTTTGGCATTGCTTTTAGGTAATTAGAAGGCCGCTAAATACCGCTGTGTACCACAATTGTATTATGCCCAGCAGTGAAGGGGTTAATTAGGTAGCTTATAGGGTTAATTTTAGATTTAGTGTAGAGATCAGCCTCACACCTCACACATCCCACCCCCTGATCTCTCCCTGACCCCTCTCAAACAGCTCTCTTGTCTGCCAGTATAAAAATGAAAGGGTTGTTACATATTTTTTTTTAATTATATATTTTCTGCAGGGTAGTATCCCCCCTTACCTCCCAACCTCCCTGATCACCCCCAAACAGCTCTTTAACCTTCCCCCTCTACCTATTTGTGGCCATCTTAGGTACTGGCAGCTGTCTGCCAGTACCAGTTTGCTGCAAAATAGGCATTTAAAAAAATAATATATATATATATATATATATATATATATATATATATATAATACACATTTCTTTCATGTAATTGGCAAGAGTCCATGAGCTAGTGATGTCTGGGATATACAATCCTACTAGGAGGGGCAAAGTTTCCCATACCTCAAAATGCCTATAAATACATCCCTCACCACACCCACAATTCAGTTTTACAAACTTTGCCTCCTATGGAGGTGGTGAAGGAAGTTTGTGCTTGATTTTTATGATTTCTTATATGATAAGCGCTTCTAAGCATTCTGAAGCCCAATTCCTCTCAGAGTACAGTGTTTGTCAGAGGGATGAGAAGAGAGTATTGCCTATTTGATTTTATGGTTTCCCTCGTAGGAAATCTTTTCAAGGGTTCTCTGTTATCGGTCGTAGGGATTCATCTCCTACCTCCCTTATCAGATCGACGATATACTCTTATTGTAAGAAATCACTTGTTTATGTGACAATGCTTTACTTATCTTTAGTACTTTAGAAGTAGAACTGTGGTAATATGTTAATGTAACAAACTGGGAAATATGCTTGCTAGTAAGGAAGCATATAATCCTAATCTGTATTTATATTGCCTCAATAAGCTTCCAATATCAAAGAGTAATGAATACAGGAATGCTTTAGAGGCAGAACAAAGGATATATATTTCTCAAGACAGGAGCAGTAACTAGTTAAGGAAAATACCCTGATTAGTACTCATAGCATGTTTAATATGGCACACTGCAGGTGAGGAGTTAATATAACCATTTAGTAATGGTAGTGCTAGTAGCTTGCTGGCAGATTTATACAGTGTAACACATAGAGGAATGTCAATATTATGGCAAGCTTAAATATGGAAGTAGTGAGAGTAGCAGACTTAGAACACTACAAGTAAAAGCTTATACGGAACCTGATAACCTCATGTGTCGCTATACTTGTTGCAAGCTGAAGGCACTGTGAGTGCTTGAGATCCGGAAGGCTGTGTCAGAGCAGCTGGAAGTCTGTGCACGCTGTGAAGTTGGAACGCTGCCAGGCCTGAGCAGCGTGTGAGGAGTGAATGGCTTGCAGTGACGTCAGAGGAAGCCAGGTAGGAAGACAACAAGCAGCGCTTTTGCCAAGGTGTGCAAGTGAAGTAGTTTAAATGCAGCCGAGTACTTTCTTTCACCAGGATACAAGCTGGAGTTGTGAGTTAATCACTTCAATAAACCAGCAAAGAGTAATTAGACAGTGCAGGCTTTATAGGCAGGAGGAGACAATGTTAAGGTGGTATAGGCTTGATATGGCAAAGTATATATTAAGGTGGAATGTGTAAGATAGGACCATGACATACTCCCCCCCCAAGGAAACATCAAAGAGGTTTCAGGGAGAAGGACGATCCGGATGCCTCCGATGAAACAAAGAGACCAACCTATCTGCAGAGAGATTCGAAGCGGGTTCCCAAGAGTCCTCCGAAGAGTCGTACCCAGACCAATGAACCAGATACTGCAGTTCACCATGCCAACGTCTAGAGTCCAGAATGGCCTGGACCTCGTACTCAGGATCCGGGGTAGGAGAACCCAGGGAAGTGGCTGATAGAGGGGTAGAAGAGTAGCAAGGCTTGATGAGGGACACATGAAATGTCGGGTGAATGCGGTAAGTGGGAGGAAGCTGTAGAGTCACCGTAACCGGGTTTGGAAGAGCAATGATAGAAAAAGGACCAACAAAAAGTTTGTTAAACTTCTTGCAAGGAGTTGGAATCCTCAGATTCTTTGCCGATAACCAGACTTTTTGTCCTACAGCGTAGGTAGGATGAGGGCGATGGCGTAGGTCATAGAACCTCTTTTGGGTGGCCTGTGCTTGCTTGATGTTATCCTGTATGGCGACGTAAGTCTGCTTGATGGAATTGACGAGATCATTCACCTGAGGACAAGGTGAGTGTGTCATAGGCAATGGATGAAATCGGGGATGGTAGCCTGAATTGATATAAAAGGGAGAAAACCCCGTAGAAGTATTGGTGGTATTATTATATGCAAACTCAGCATGTGGGAGGTACGTGGCCCAAGATTCTTGTTTGTGGGAACAGTAGCAACGTAAAAATTGCTCCAGCCACTGGTTGGTTCTCTCACACTGTCCATTGGTCTGTGGGTGGTACGATGTGGTCAAACACTGATGTATGTCTAGTGAGGTACAAAGATGTCTCCAAAATTTTGAGGTGAATTGTGAGCCTCTGTCGCTGAGTACTGTAGTGGGTATTCCATGTAAACGAATAATCTCTCTAAGAAATAACTGAGCTGATTTTTGTGCAGTGGGTAGAGTTTCGGTTGGAATGAAATGTGCCATCTTTGACATGAGATCCACAACAACAAAAATGACGGTGTAACCTTCAGATTTAGGCAAATCAACTACAAAGTCCATGGAGACAGAAGTCCACGGAAATTCGGGAATAGGGAGGTTCTGTAGTAAACCCAGAGGTGGTTGGTGTGAGGGCTTACAGGTTTGACAGGTAACGCAGAGTTTGATGTATTCTTTAACAGTGGTTCTCATAGAAGGCCACCAAAAATACCTCTGTAGAAGGTCAAGTGTCTTGTGTATACCCATATGACCTGCTAATAATGAATCATGGGCAATGGACACTGCCTGATCTCGCAGCGAGGGTGGAACATATAGCCTTGAATCCTTGTAGAGGATTCCAGCATTATCAGGGGTAAGCGTGTAAGCGGTCTTAGTAATGTCTTGTTGTTGATGTGTTTTTAGATCTGTGAGATCATTTGATAGGAGACCTACAAAAGAAGATTTTGGAATGATGGTGGATGGAAATTGAGTAGACTCAGGCTTTTTATCCCTTCTAGATAAAGCATCTGCCTTTCCATTCCGTATGCCAGGACGGTAGGCAATGTGGAAGGAGAAACGAGAGAAGTAGAGGCTCCAGCGGAGCTGTCGAGCAGAAAGAGTTCTGTTTGTCTGGAGATACTGTAGATTCTTATGATCAGTAAATATCACTATAGGTTGCTCCGTACCTTCCAATAAATGCCTCCATTGGTCAAAGGATGACTTAATAGCCAACAACTCCTTTTCACCAACTGGATAATTCAGCTCAGCTGGTGTCAGGAGCCTAGAGAAATAAGACACAGGATGTAATGAGTCCTTAGGAGTGGATCTCTGGGATAACACGGAGCCAATGGCATATTCTGATGCGTCAACCTCTAATACGAATTGACACTTTGTGTTTGGTAGATGGAGTATCGGAGAGGTGGTAAAGAGATGCTTTAATTGGTCAAAGGCGGTTTGAGCCTCAGGTGTCCAACAAAATGGAGTCTTTCCCTTAGTCAAATTTGTCAGGGGTTTTGTGATGGCAGCAAAGTTTTGAATAAAGCGTCTATAAAAATTTGCGAAGCCCAAGAACCTTTGAACTTCTTTCACAGAAGAGGGTATAGGCCATGATGATATGGCTGAAATTTTGTTATCCTCCATCTTTATCTGACCCTTACTGATGTGATAACCCAAGAAAGACACCTCTGTGACGTGAAACAAACATTTTTCTAATTTAACATAGAGTCTATGTGTTTGTAGTCTAGACAACACAAGCCTGACATGTTGTATATGTTCTGTCAAAGAGGGTGAGTAAATAAGAATGTCGTCTAAGTAGACAACCAAAAACGTGTCAAGGACATCTCTAAAAATATCATTAATGAAGTTCTGGAATGTCGCCGGGGCATTGCACAGACCGAATGGCATAACCGTATACTCATAGAGACCATACCTAGTCCTAAATGCGGTCAGCCACTCGTCCCCGGCTCTTATTCTGACAAGGTTATAGGCACCCCTCAGATCTAGTTTAGTGAACACTGTGGCGCCACGTAACCTCTCAATCAGTTCTGGGATGAGAGGTAGTGGGTATCTGTTTTTTATTGTTATTTTGTTCAGCTCGCGATAATCTATTATCGGGCGTAAAGACCCATCCTTGTTCTTTACAAAAAACATAGCTGCTGCTGCAGGTGAGGTGGAGGGACGGATGAACCCTTTTTTTAAATTCTCAGTAATATAAGTTTTAAGGTGTTGTAACTCAGGTCTTGAGAGGGGATAAATATGACCATGAGGTATGGTTGCACCAGGCAGCAGATCTATGGGGCAATCATAGGCCCTATGGGGAGGCAATACCTCTGCCTCTTTTTTATCAAAAACGTTTGAAAAATCAGAATATTCAACTGGTATGACAGGAGTGGATGTGATCAAAATATGTTTCCTAGGGAAGCAAGTGTTAGAACAGTAAGAGGAGGGGAAGGAGAGAGAAAGAGTGGACCAATGCAGAGTGGGTTGGTGTAAACGAAGCCAAGAGATTCCCAGTACAATAGGGTAAATAGGAGAGGATATGATATCGAAAGTAATTGTTTCAGTGTGACCAGAGGGAGTTGTGACTAACAGAGGGACAGTTTGATGTGACACCGGACCAGAAGCTAAATGTGACCCGTCAATGACTTTGAGAGGCAGTGGAATGCTTTTTAACTGAAAAGGAATTTTATTAGAATGAACCAAACGAACATCAATGAAATTGGTACAAGCGCCTGTATCAACAATGGCGTTACTGCTGATCCTGTGCTGATCCCACTGTAATTGTAAAGGTAAGGTAAAGTAAGTTGATGTAGCTGACTTTGTGTGAAGACAGTTACTATTTGATTTTGTCTTACCTCGCTTTTGCTTCAGAAGCAGGGGACAATCCTTAACCACATGCTGCGTACCAGCACAATACATACACAGATTGAGATTACGGCGTCTGGTCTTTTCTTGCATAGTGAGAGGTCCTCTCAGAAAGCTAATGTCCATAGGCTGGTCAGGGGGAGCAGTAGCAGTAGGCGGAGTCGGGAGCAAGCGGCGTGTGGGGTGGCTAGAACTACCTTTTTCCTGCCTTCGCTCTCGGAGCCTGCGATCTATAGTAGTTGTTAAAGTATAGAAATCCTCTAGGCGATCTGGTATGCCAGTTCTGGAGAGTTCGTCCTTTACTTCCTCTGACAACCCCATTCGATACTGATTCTTGAGAGAGACCTCATTCCAGAGCGAATCTCTGGCCCAAATCTTGAAACGAGTAATATACTCCTCCACTGGAGCTTTTAACTGTTTGAGTCCTCTGAGTTTAGTCTCAGCAGTAATCTGACGATAAGGATCATCATAAAGGTTGGATAAAGCCTTTAAGAAGGCATCAAAAGAATTCAGAATTGGGTCCTGGGACTCATAAAATGAGTCAGCCCAGGCCCGAGGTTCCCCTCGCAGGTATGAGAGAACAGTTAATACTTTGGATCTGTCTGTAGGATAAGTTCTCGGTTTTAAATCGAATAACAACAGGCAGGCGTTTCTGAACTGGCGAAAAGTGGATCTATCACCAGTAAATTTCTCAGGGTAAGAAACCTGGGGCTCAGCCTGGTGGTCATTTCCAGCATTCCTATTGGCCAACACTTCTCTAAGACAGGCTTTGAGACTTTGGTTTTCCACCTGTATATCTCTAAATGCCTGAGTTAAGTTGTCCAGGCGCTGGTTTAAATTATGTAGCTGGGGGGCCACATCTGATGGCTCCATAGTTACAAATTTTTTTTTTTTTTTATTTTTTTTTTTATTTTTTTTTTTTTTAAGGCTGGTTTATTATGTAAGAAATCACTTGTTTATGTGACAATGCTTTACTTATCTTTAGTACTTTAGAAGTAGAACTGTGGTAATATGTTAATGTAACAAACTGGGAAATATGCTTGCTAGTAAGGAAGCATATAATCCTAATCTGTATTTATATTGCCTCAATAAGCTTCCAATATCAAAGAGTAATGAATACAGGAATGCTTTAGAGGCAGAACAAAGGATATATATTTCTCAAGACAGGAGCAGTAACTAGTTAAGGAAAATACCCTGATTAGTACTCATAGCATGTTTAATATGGCACACTGCAGGTGAGGAGTTAATATAACCATTTAGTAATGGTAGTGCTAGTAGCTTGCTGGCAGATTTATACAGTGTAACACATAGAGGAATGTCAATATTATGGCAAGCTTAAATATGGAAGTAGTGAGAGTAGCAGACTTAGAACACTACAAGTAAAAGCTTATACGGAACCTGATAACCTCATGTGTCGCTATACTTGTTGCAAGCTGAAGGCACTGTGAGTGCTTGAGATCCGGAAGGCTGTGTCAGAGCAGCTGGAAGTCTGTGCACGCTGTGAAGTTGGAACGCTGCCAGGCCTGAGCAGCGTGTGAGGAGTGAATGGCTTGCAGTGACGTCAGAGGAAGCCAGGTAGGAAGACAACAAGCAGCGCTTTTGCCAAGGTGTGCAAGTGAAGTAGTTTAAATGCAGCCGAGTACTTTCTTTCACCAGGATACAAGCTGGAGTTGTGAGTTAATCACTTCAATAAACCAGCAAAGAGTAATTAGACAGTGCAGGCTTTATAGGCAGGAGGAGACAATGTTAAGGTGGTATAGGCTTGATATGGCAAAGTATATATTAAGGTGGAATGTGTAAGATAGGACCATGACACTTATATACCATTACCTCTGCTGATAGCTTTCAATACTGGTTTGGCTATCTGCTATATGTGGATGGTTGTGTTTCGGTAAGTATGTATCATTATTTAAGACACTCTCAGCTATGGTTTGTTGCTTTATGTATTATTATAAAGTTTTAAATATATGTATTTTTCTTATATTTGCCATGAGTCAGGTCTATGTATATTTCCCTTTGCAGTCTAGCAGTTTCGTTATGGGAATCATGTTTTAAGATTTTTGTCTTACCTGGGGTATAGTCTTTTTTTCAATTTGACTTGTTAAACTTGCTGGCAAATTAGGCTCGCGAAGGCGCAAAATGCTGTTGTTTATTGCGTCATTCTTGGCGCAAGAATTTTTTTGCCGCGAATGTGCGTCTGTAATGATGCAAGTTCGTCATTTCCTGCGTCTTAGTTGATGCTAGGTTGTTTGGCGCAAAATTGGCATGAGTTGCGTCATTTCCGGATGTTTGTTGGTGCCAAAAAAATTCTCAACTTCCTTTTGGTTATGCGTCATACTTGGCGCCAAAAAAAATAGTTTTATTTTACCTCACTTCCTATATACTCCTTGCCTTCTTTATGTTTAGAAGGCTATGCTATTTGCTTTTTTTTGCCAATTTTAGCATTTGCATTTTTTCCCATTCCTGAAACTGCTATATGTGGAAATAAGATATTCTGTTTAAATGTTATTTTTTCTTTTTCACGTTTTACAAGATGTCTCAATCTGATCCTGTCTCAGAAGCTGCTGTAGGAACCATGCTGCCTGAACACAGTTCTACCAAAGCTAAGTGTATCTGTTGTAAGCTAGTGGAGATTATATCTCCAGCTGTAGTGTGTAACAGTTGTCATGATAAGCTTTTGCATGCAGAAAAGGTTTCTATTAATGCTAGTACAGTATCTGTTGTTCCTTCAACATCTAAAGTACATGATATCCCTGTTGATATCAAAAATTATATTGCTGATACGATACAGAAGGCTATGGCTGCTATACCGCCTTCAAATAAACGTAAAAGGTCTTTGAAAACTTCTCATAATACTGATGAAATTTGTAATAACCGACACAACAACATACTGATATATCCACCTCTGATGAGGATCTCTCTGATTCAGAAGATCCTACTTCAGACATTGACACTGATAAATAATCTTATATTTTAAATATTGAGTATATTCGTTCTTTGTTAAAAGAAGTGTTGATAACTTTGGATATTGAGGAGTCTGGTCCTCTTGATAATAAATCCAGTAAACATTTAAATTCTGTCTACAAACCTCCTATGACTACTCCTGAGGTTTTTCCTGTTCCTGATGCTATTTCTGTTGTGATTGCTAAGGAATTGTCTATGTATGCCTGGTACTTCTTTTGCTTCTTCTTCAAGGTTTAAAAAGTTGTGTCCTTTGCCAGTGGCTAAATTAGAGTTTTGGGAAAAAGTCCCTAAGGTTGCTGGGGCTATTTCTACTCTTGCTAAATGTACTACTATTCCTATGGAAGATAGTACTACATTTAAGGATCCTTTAGATAGGAAGAATGAATCTTATCTAAGGAAAGCTTATTTGCATTCTGGCTATGTTCTCAGATCTGCCATCTGTTGTGGCTGCATCAACTTTTTGGTTGGATATCTTAGCACAAGGGGAAAAAGACATTGATTTGCATAGCATTGCTCATTTGCTTCAACATGCTAAACATTTTATCTGTGATACTATTTTTGATATCATCAAGATGAATGTTAAATCTATGTCTTTGGCTATTTTAGCCAGAAGAGCTTTATGGCTCAAATCATGGAATGCTGACATGGTATCTAAAGCTAGGTTACTATCTCTATCATTCCAGGGTAATAATTTGTTTGGTTCCCAGTTGGATTCTATTATTTCCACTATTACTGGGGGGAAGGGAGATTTTTTGCCTCAAGATAAATCTAAAGCTTCTAATCGGTTTTGTTCCTTTTGTCAGAATAGAGAACAGAAAACCACTCCTTCCCCTAAAGACTCTGGCTCCAATTGGAGGCCATCCTCGAGTTGGAATAAATCCAAGCCTTATAAGAAACCAAAGCTAGCCTCCAAGACTGCATGAAGGTGCAGCCCTCGATCCAGTTCTGCTAGTGGGGGGCAGATTGAAATTATTTCAAGACGTTTGGGCAGGTTTCATTCAGAATCATTGGATTCAGCATATTGTCTCTCAGGGGTATCGAAAAGGTTTCAGAATAAGACCCCCTGTGTGAAGATTTTTTCTCTCTCGCGTCCCAACAAATCCTGTGAAAGCTCAGGCTTTTCTGAAGTGTGTTTCAGATCTAGAGCTTTCAGGAGTAATTGTACCAGTTCCAATTCTGGAAAAGGGTCTGGGTTTTTATTCAAATCTATTCATTGTCCCGAAGAAAGAAAATTCTTTCGGACCAGTTCTGGATCTGAAGTTTTTGAATCAATTTGTAAGGGTCCCAACTTTCAAGATGGTGACTATAAGGACTATTCTGCCTTTTGTTCAGCAAGGTCATTACATGTCCTCAATAGCCTTACAGGATGCGTATCTTCACATTCCAATTCATCCAGACCACTATCGGTTTCTGAGATTCTCTTTTCTAGACAAGCATTACCAATTTGTTGCTCTTCCATTTGGCCTAGCAACAGCTCCAATAATCTTTTTGAAGGTTCTTTGTGCCCTTCTATCTGTAATCAGAGAGCAGGGTATTGCAGTGTTTCCTTATTTGGACGATATCTTGGTACTGGCTCAATCTTTTCATTTAGCAGACATGGTTGGAGGATCAATGTACCAAAGAGTTCCTTGATTCCTCAGACAAGGGTCACCTTTTTAGGTTTCCAGATAGACTCAGTGTCCATGACGCTGTCTTTAACAGACAAGAGACAAATGAAATTGGGTTCTGCCTGTCTAAACCTTCAGTCTCAATCATTCCCTTCAGTGGCTATGTGCATGGAAGGTTTAGGTCTCATGACTGCAGCATCGGAAGCAATCCCCTTTTCTCATTTTCATATGAGACCTCTGCAGCTTTGCATGCTGAATTAATGGTGCAGGGATTATACTCGGTTATCACAGTTGATATACTTAAATCCCAACATTCAACTCTCTCTGTCCTGGTGGTTGGTCCATCATCGGATTCTTCAAGGGGCCTCTTTTGTTTGTCCTTCCTGGACTGTGATTTCAACAGATGCAAGTCTCACAGGTTGGGGAGCTGTCTGGGGGTCTCTGACAGCACAAGGAGTTTGGAATCCCCAAGAGGCGAGGTTACCAATCAATATTTTAGAACTAAGTGCTATTTTCAAGGCTTTTCAGGCTTGGCCTCTATTAAAGAGAGAATCATTAATTCTCTGTCCTGGTGGTTGGTCCATCATCGGATTCTTCAAGGGGCCTCTTTTGTTTGTCCTTCCTGGACTGTGATTTCAACAGATGCAAGTCTCACAGGTTGGGGAGCTGTCTGGGGGTCTCTGACAGCACAAGGAGTTTGGAATCCCCAAGAGGCGAGGTTACCAATCAATATTTTAGAACTAAGTGCTATTTTCAGGGCTTTTCAGGCTTGGCCTCTATTAAAGAGAGAATCATTAATTCATTTTCAGACAGACAATATTACAACTGTGGCATATGTCAATCATCAAGGAGGGACTCGCAGCCCTTTAGCGATGAAAGAAGTATCTTGGATACTTTCTTGGGCGGAATCCAACTACTGCCTAATTTCTGCGATACATATCCCAGTTGTAGACAATTGGAAGCTGATTATCTCAGTCGTCAGTCTTTACATCCAGGGGAGTGGTCTCTCCATCCAGATGTATTTTGTCAGATTGTACAGATGTGGGGTCTCCCTGAAATAGATCTGATGGCTTCCCATCTAAACAAGAAGCTTCCCAGGTACCTTTCCAGGTCCAGGGATCCTCAGGCGGAGATGGTGGATGCGTTAGCAGTTCCTTGGTTTTAGCAACCTGCTTAAATTTTTCCGCCTCTAGTTCTTCTTCCAAGGGTGATCTCCAAGATCATATTGGAGCAATTGCATGTGTTTCTGATAGCACCAGCATGGCCTCACAGGTTTTGGTATGCGGATCTTGTCCAGATGTCCAGTTGCCAACCTTGACCACTTCCTTTAAGGCCAGACTTTCTGTTTCAAGGGCCGTTTTTCCATCAGGATTTCAAATTGCTAAATTTGAAGGTATGGAAATTGAACGCTTAGTATTAATCATAGAGGTTTCTCTGACTCAGTGATTAATACTTTGTTACAGGCTCAAAAGTCTGTTTCAAGGAAATTTATTATCGGGTTTGGAAAACCTATATTTCATGGTGTTTTTCTCATAAATTCTCTTGGCATTCTTTTAGAATTCCTAGAATTTTACAGTTTCTTGAGGATGGTTTGGATAAAGGTTTGTCTGCAAGTACCGTGAAAGGACAAATCTCTGCTCTTTCTGTTTTATTTCATAGAAAAATTGCTAAACTTTCTGATATTCACTGTTTTGTTCAGGCTCTGGTTCATATCAAGCCCGTTGTTAAATCAATCTCTTTCCTTGGAGTCTTAATTTGGTTTTGAAGGCTTTGCAGGCTCCTCCTTTTGAGCCTATGCATTCTTTGGATATTAAACTACTTTCTTGGGAAGTGTTGTTTCTTTTGGCTATCTTTTCAGCTAGAAGAGTTTCTGAATTGTCTGCTCTCTCTTGTGAGTCTCCTTTTCTGATTTTCCATCAGGATAAGGATAATTTCTTCCTAAGGTTGTGAATTCTAACAACATTAGTAGAGAAATTGTTGTTCCTTCCAAGAATACCCTTGAAAGATCTTTACATTCTTTGGATGTGGTAAGGGCTTTGAAATACTATGTGGAGTCTATTAATGATTTCAGGAAGACTTTTAGTCTATTTGTTGTCTTTTCTGGTTCTAGGAAAGGACAGAAAGTCTCACAAGGCTTATTTGGAGGCGGGACAGTCTCCACCTCAGAGAATTACAGCTCATTCTACTAGATCAGTCACCACTTCTTGGGCTTTTAAGAATGAAGCTTCGGTTGATCAGATTTGCAAAGCAGCAACTTGGTCTTCTTTGCATACATTTACTACATTTTCCCATTTTGATGAATTTGCTTCTTCTGAAGCAGTCTTTGGTAGAAAGGTTCTTCAGGCAGCTGTCTAAGTTTGATTCTTCTGCTTATGATCTAACTTTTTTTCCTGAAATTTATGTAAAATTTATGAGAAAGACTTATTTTTTTGTGGATTTAATTTTTTTCAGCGGAAATAGCTGTTTTTTATTTTATCCCTCCCTTTCTTGTGACTCTTCTGTGGTCTTCCACGTCTTGGTTATTTGTATCCCATACGTGGTTATGATTTTTGTATAAAAGCACAATTTTATTTCCAGTTCCTCTTTATGTATGCTATTTTACTCCTTATTTTTTCACCCCACTACTTGGCTATTCGTTAAATTGAATTGTTGGTGTGGTGAGGGGTGTATTTATAGGCATTTTGAGGTTTTGGAAACTTTGCCCCTCCTGGTAGGATTGTATATCCTATACGTCTCTAGCTCATGGACTCTTGCCAATATGAAAGAAATGAATTTATCAGGTAAGTTCTTACATAAATTATGTTTTTTCTGATTATGCCTGAGGAAACAGTCTGAGACTGAGAAACGCGTCGCAATTTAATATTATTTTATTAAAGTGATTTTAACTTTTACTATAAACACTTGCTGCCTATGAACTGGTTTTTATCTGAGGATATCACTGACCTAAAGACCACTGAGAGGACTATTGCATGCTGTATGCCACGAGCTAAGTCTGTTGGGTGACTGAATTAATCCCAGCTTGTCTCTATAGCATCATTGGGGATGCTTCACCAAATGTGAGTTCAAAATCTTATACTACTATCTGGTGTGAAATCACTCTAGTCATACAATACTAGGCCATATAGGCTTTTTTGTGTTTTCTATTTTACACAGACCCTGAACAACTCGAGAGGCCGGTCTGCTGGGTGACTGTTATAGATCCCAGACTGTGTCATTTGCACCAATTGAGGTGCTCCAATACATGTGAGTTCAACTATATAGTAAAATCTACATAAATTTGGAAACTACAATATTGGGCCATGTGGCGCATCTGTCTCTGTTTGATGTTTTTTCTGTAGTGTAGCTGCTCCACCTCAATACCCAAACCCCACCCCCTCTCCCAGATCCCTTTTCCTTAAATTATCCCACATATGATCCCCCTCATTCCCCTCCTCCCTATTTCCCCCTCAATCACGCAGCTGGATTTTTAATTCCCCCCCTGTAGCCTGGAGTAGTGGTTCTGCCCACTCTCGCCCTCCTCCCGCCTTCTTCAGTGATGGGCCGCCCACCCGCCTCCCTCCTTATGCTCCCACCCACCAACGATCGGTCCCACCGCTGTCCGATGCAGAGAGGGCTACAGAGTGGCCATTTCTGCTTCGGTAACTCTGCAACTCTATTTCTGCAGTGCCCCACTCGTAGGGCATGCAGAAATAGTGCGGTCTCGCAATTTTGAGTAAGATCGCGGCAGAGAGAAGCCCAGGACTGCAGCAACATACAGGGTACGTTGCTGGTCCTTAAGGACATAAGAGGTTAAATTGTATCAAGCATACTAACAAGTTGTTTGATTTAAATGTTAAAACAGTTAAAGGGACAGTGTACTGTAATATTGGTTTCTTATTAATGTGTTTCCAGGGAATTGTTATACCAGCTGTAGAGTACAAAATATATGACGCAACAACCCATGAAAATGAGCTGAGCTTGTAGGGATTAGATCTCCTTAACTTATCATTTTCTACACAGATAAATCTTTCCTTATCTTATCTCTGTATACCAAAGCCCAATACTTAGGCCCTGTTGGTCGAAACTTCCGCAATGCAGTGATATATTTAAAATGGATCCGTCACCATAAAAAGAATGCCAGCGAAATATTGAAAGCGGCTGTTTAAAGGCAGTATTGCAGAGAGGCATGTTAAAGGGACATTGTACACCAGATTTTTCTTTGCATAAATATTTTGTAGATTTATTTATATAGCCGATCTGGGGTGTTTTTGAAAAAATGTATAGTTTTTCTTTATTTTTAAATAATATTGTGCTTATTTTAAGACTGCTAACCAAGCCCCAAAGTTTTAGATGTATACTGATGTATACAGACTTCAGATTGCTTCTATTTGTATAATGTTTTTTTCATATGCAGGGGAGGGGGGAGTATCTGCTATCAGCCCCTGTCAGTGGGTGTACCAGCCAAAACTCATCAACAGTGCTAAATTGGGAGCTTCTAAATAAGTTTTTTAAAAGGTTTTATACTGGATTTTTATATCAGTATCTGTGCATTTTATTCTTAAAAGTAGTGTCTATTGCATGCAGTTAAATCAAAATTGGTGTATACTGTCCCTTTAATATGGATGGCGATGTTGGCAATATATTCAAAGCAGCATCACCACCTGCATTTAAGAAGTATTGTAAAAGATCCCTTTTACATATATCTCACAGCCAAGTAAATGTACGGCAGCATACAAGAATTAAAAGGATAAAGAAATAATGTATTAAGGAGAACCATTAATACATGGTCTTTGGTCTTTATTCTTTGAATTAAAAAACAGCAACACCATAAACTTCTAGACAGCCCTACATTATTAACCCCTTATGCTCCCTCACCCCCACCGAATCCTAACCTGCTACACTATTAAACTCTTATGTGCCCTCACCCCCACCGCACCCTAACCCCATTATATAAAAAAAAATACACAAATTTACATAACTATTAAAAACAACAAAATACTACAAAATAAACAAACCCTAACACAATGCCATAAAACAAAAAAAACACTACTCCAAATTAAACATGGCAATTAAAAAACACAATAAAAAACATACACCTAGATTACAAGTTTTGCACTATAGAGAGTGCAAAACGAACGCAACAAAAGTTGCGTTATTTCACCCTCCATAGCGCTGCCATTACGAATTTTGTGCGTGCGAAATTCTATTGGCTGATTTAAATAGCCAATAGAATTACAGTAGCTCTCATCCTATTGGCTGATTTCAACAGCCAAGAGGATTTCAGTAGCTCTCATCCTATTGGCTGATTTGTATTTCCAAAATCAAATCAGCCAATAGGAATGCAAGGGACACCATTTTGAAAAGGCTCCCTTGCATTGAAGATTCAGTATACGGCCGCGACCGTATGAAAAGGATGCTCCGCGCCGCCGGGATGAAGATAGAAGATGCCGCCTGGATGAAGATAGAAGACACCGCCTGGATGGATGAAGACCTCGCGGCCTGGATGAAGACTTCTCGCCGGCTGAATGTCCAGACTTGAAAAACTGTAAGTGGATCATCGGGGGTTAGTGTTAGTTTTTTTAAACTTTTTTTGGGTGCGTTTTCTTTTTACATTAGGGTATTGAGCTTTCTTAAAAGAGCTAAATGCCCTTTTAAGGGCAATGAAAAAGAGCTGAATGCCCTTTTAAGGGCAATGCCCATACAAATGCCCTTTTAAGGGCAATGGGTAGCTTAAGTTTTTGTTAGAGTTAGGTTTTTTATTTTGGGGAGTTGGTTGGGTGGTGGGTTTTACTGTTGGGGGGGGGGGGATCTTTGTATTTTTTTACAGGGAAAAGAGCTGATTTCTTTAGGGCAATGCCCTACAAAAGGCCCTTTTAAGGGCTATTGGTGGTTTATTGTAGGCTAGGTTTTTTTTTATTTGGGGGGGTATTTTTATAGGGCTATTAGATTAGGTGTAATTGTTTTTATTTTGGATAATTTCGTTGGCTATTTTTCACAATTTAGTGTTTGTTATTTTTTGTACTTCAGTATTTCTTATTTTTTGTAATTGTAGATTTAATTTTATTTAGTAGGGTTAGGTTTTTTTAAAGTTTAATTTAATTTATTTAATTTTTAGTTATTTTAATTTTAGTAAAATAGTAATGTTAGTTTAATTTATAGTTTAAATTATTTTTTTTAAATTTCCCAGGTAAGTTTTTATTTATTTTAAGATAGGGATCTTGCAATTTTAATTTAAAGTTAGGGGGTTGTTAGGTTTAGGGGTTAATAGTTTAATTTAGTTTTTGGCGATGTGGGGGGCTGGCGGTTTAGGGGTTAATAGGTTTATTTAGTGGTAGTGATGTGGAAGGCCAGAGGTTAGGGTTAATAACTTTATTTAGTGGCCGTGATGTCAGGAGCAACGGAATAGGGGTTAATATCTTTATTATAGTGTCGACGATGTTGGTGTGCGGGGGAATAGGGGTTTATAACTTTAGTATAGTGGCGACGATGTCGGGGAGCAGTGGAATAGGGGTTAATAAATTTTATTAGTGGTGGCGATGTCGGGAGTGGCAGATTAGGGGTTAATAACTTTAAAATTGTGATGTGGAATGGCCTCGGTTTAACGGTTAATAGGTAGTTTATGGGTGTTAGTGTACTTTTTAACACTTTAGTTATGAGTTTTGTGTAACAGTTTTGTTGCGCAAAACTCATAACTACTGGTCTCAGATTGCGAAATGGATCATGTCGGTATAGGCTGGAACGAAAGCTTTTTAGCGTCACCGCAAAACTTGTAATGGCAGCGCTATGGAAATCCCATGCAAAAACATCATTTTTTCGAGTGCGGGACTGACGTTGCATTACAGGCTAAAAGGCTTGCAGTACAGCTATACCGACAAGACTCGTAATGGCTGCGTTCTGGTTTTTATGCTGAAATGGCCATTTTTTTCAGCGTTATAACATGAACATAAAACTCGTAATCTAGGTGAGAATGAGGAACAAATATTTTATGCTCACCATCCGGAAGTCTTAATCAGATGTAATACACGTTCCAGACAAAGAACCTCCCCAATATTAAAAAAATAAATCCACAATAAAAACAAAAGATCCTTTTCTTTTCTTCATCAGATGTAATCCATGATCCTGACACCAAAAAAAAAATGAAGGCCCAAAGAACAAAAAAAAAAAAAAAAAACAAGGATGCTTTTCTTTTCTTCAGCAGATGTAATCCACGATCCTGTGAGCGGCTCTTTCGCTCGCCGGCTGGCGGTATCTGCACCGGTCCTCGTGGCAATTCTTCTTGTCCTCTGCAGCAGCTCCACTGGTCGACATCAGCTGCTCCTTCCTATGCGGCACCAGCTCATCTTCTCCTTCAAAGTTATTTTCATGCAATAGAATTTACTTTATTTATATTGCTGATATAAAAATCTTCCAGCCAATAGAAAATACTTTTTTCCTATTGGCTTATAAAAAAAAATAGACAACTTTCTATTGGCTTTTTTATATTTATATATTTTAATATCAATTTATTTATGATGTATATATATTTACATGTATCTATCTATACACAAAAACATGCAGATATTTCTTCAAGAACTTCATTATTTCACCACATGGTGGCAGTGTTTTAACATTGCTGCAAAAGTTTTTAACTGTACTAAGCCATAATATGGCAATAATTTGCAAGATAAATATAGAATAAATAATGTGTGTTATTCAGTATAATAGCTCAACAGAATAAACACAGGGGTTAATGCTCTTACCAAATAGAGCATTTCAGGGGGGTTTCACTTCAGAAGGAAGATGTTTTTTTGTAAAAACTAAGTTAAAGGGAAATTCCGGTCATAATTTAAATGCACATAGATGAATTACATCTTTGAATAGAAACATATTTGCAATATACATGTATTGGCAAAAACGCTTCTATCATATTATTAGATATTGAGAGCACCACCACCCCAATTACTTTTGTTAAGGAATAAGTATATTAACTGTTAAGACCTTTGGAATTGAAAGTGCAATCAAGCCGCCTGAATGCAAAGCAAGGGTTAACAAAGATACATCCGGTAAATAAGGCCGAACAAGAGAACCTTCAGAAGTCTTTATAAAGGCCTTAGGGCTGAAACGCATAGAAGCTGCAGAAGGAACCATCACTGTGTGCTAAATACACAGAAAATATCACTGAACAACATACTAGATCGACTCAAGGATACTGAGATTATTTGAAATAGCTTCTTTTTTAAACCACTTAAAAGAGCGTGCACTACCGTTAACCACTAATCCAGCAGGTATACTAAGGCTCTGGGTAACTATATATATCTTGTGTATACACTGACGACATATCACTGTAGTAGAATTCCCAGCTACTTGCTACTAGCAAAATCAAGAATCACTGCATGGACTTTTTTGGCTTAAAACATTAGTTTGTTCACATTCTTAATATTACCATATGGTATTCTAGCTGAGATTCAAATCTGTATACACCTACATCATTGGCCGCCCTATCGAACCTACGATTGGTTAAAACCAGTCACGTGACCAAATACTGTGACGAACACCAACGGATCTTTCTGGTTCAGTTACAGTGAGTAAGGACTGAACTACTATTTGGAACACTAATACAGAGTATAACGAGACTGTCAAAAACATCTATTTTGTTTCATTTTTAACAAGTTTAACGGATAAGACTATCCCACTTTGTAATGTATGTTTTATACTGACATATTGTGAAATTAAAAAGTTTGATACGGATGCATCCGATTTTATTGTATGTTTTATTGTGTTATTAAATCACTTTAATTACTTATTATGGGAAATGAATAGCTTTTTTAGCGCCGTCCTTATTTGGTAAAATTGTTCTACTGGTAAGGAGATCTAGCAGATTTCTGAGAATTGAGCATTATTCACATAGAAGGAACTAGGTACTTGTGTGTATTTGATTATTATTTCACCACATGGTGGCAGTATTTTAACATTGCTGCAAAAGTTTTTAACTGTACTAAGTTATAAAATGGCAATAATTTGCAAGAGAAATATAGAATGAATTATCACCTAGATTACGAGTTTTGCGCTAAATAGGGTGCAAAACGAATGCAACAAAAGTTGCGTTATTTCACCCCCCATACCGCTGCCATTACGAGTTACTGAAAAGCCACCTTGTGCGTGCGATATGGTTGTGTTAAGCTCCATACCGCACAAAAGCCAAGGGCTGCTTTGATGTGCTTGTGAACGCTTTCCCCCATAGAAATCAATGGGGAGAGTGTTAGAAAAAAACCTAGCACCTGAAATGTGGAATGAAAAATCTCTGTCACGCAACCCCATTGATGTCTATGGGGAAAAAAAAGTTAAGTTTAAACCTAACACCCTAACATAAAGCCCTAGTCTAAACAACCCTAATCTGCCGTCCCGACATTGACGCCACCTAAATAAAGTTATTAACCCCTAATCCGCCGATCCCGACATCGCAGACACTAATAAAAGTTATAAACCCCTATTCCGCTGCTCCCCGACATCGCTGACACTATAATAAAGTTATTAACCCCTATTCCCCCGCACCCCAACACTATAATAAAGCTATTAACCCCTATTCTGCCGCTCCCCGACATCACCGCCACTAAATAAAGTTATTAACCCGTAAACCTCCAGCCTCCCACATCTCCTCCACTAAATAAACGTATTAACCCCTAAACCACCGGCCCCCCACATTGCAAAACACTAAATTAAACTATTTACCCCTAACACTAAAATCACGAAAAATAAAAAAACACTAAGATTACAAAAAATAAACGAAATTATCAAAAATAAAAACAATTACAACTAATCTAATAGCCCTAAAAAAATAAAAAGCCCCCCAAAATAAAAACACCCCCTAGCCTACAATAAACTAACAGTAGCCCTTAAAAGGGTCTTTTGTAGGGCATTGCCCTAAAGAAATCAGCTCTTTCATATGGTTGCCGCCGTACACTGAAGTTGAATGCAAGGTAGCCTTTAAAAATGGTGTACCTTGCATTCCTATTGGCTGATTTTTTTTTTTTTTTTAAATAATTTTTTTATTGAAGTTAAAGCATATAACATCAAAACAAAGACTCGCCCTAAGGCAAAAGTTACAACAGAGAGAAAAATACATTGTCTATACAAAAGCATTATTGAGAAAATAATATGCACATGCAGCAAGAAAAAATACATTTCAAGTCTGGTTATGAAGATAGACAGTATCTTTGGCGAGAAAAAAAATAGAACTTCATTTTATATTATCAGCGTATGAACTCCACATTCTAGTAAAATATTACCTAAGACCAAAATATCAGCCTGTGGAGGTTTAACATAAGTGTCAGCCACTCTTGGGCCGAGATATATAGAGGGAGGGGGATATTCAGCGGGTAAGCACCGCTATATGTATAGGTAAAGGGGGTGGGAGGACGGAGCCATATATAAGTGTAAGTAGCATAAGGTACCAGGAGTGGGCCTGAGAGAGCACAAATATAGAGACCGTAGGCCAGGCAGCTAGATTACTAAAAAGATAAATTAGATATGTCTTGGGGAATTTGTCTACTTAGGAGTAGATAGTGGGGCGCAGTGGCATCTTGACTCTAGATAGAGTAGCTAAATAGTGGCAGAAGGCTACTCTGTTGATTATAATAGCATTATGCATATAACTAAGTAGTATATCTGTTTGTAAATTATTTGGTGGGTATTATTAGGAGATAGGTATACCCTGCTACACTGGCACACATTAGAAGTAGTAATAGATGCCTTGGGGAATTAGTCTACTTAAGAGTAGGTAGTGGGGCAAAGTGACATCTTAACGCTAGGTGAAGTAGCTAAATAGTGGCTAAAGGCTACTCTGCTGATTAACATAAAATATATAGCATATTTTGCCCGGAAATAAAATAGATAAAACTATGAAAGTACAAGAGATATCTCTTTGTAACAGCTTATATAACACAGGTCAGGGGGAGTATATGGGAATTAAACTTTCTATCTCGGATATCAGCATTAGTGAAGAGACCCTGAATGGGAGAAATTTCACTAGTTAAACCTTACATGTTAACATGTGTATTAACTGCTTTTTATACACAAAACTTGCATGGAATGTAATTTTAAGGCCCTGTAGAAGTAGACAAAGAGCATAAGACAGTAAATAAGATATTATAGAATAATAAACTGTATATGACTGCACTAACACTGACTTAGTAAGATCTGTTCTGAATAACTTATCATTTGAAGCACTACTCAGTGTCCTACAATAAGGAATAAACCAAAACTGTGCCTGGGAGGGGAGTTAATAGTTAAAACATAGCAATAAAGGCTAAGACCATGTCTGAAATGGATAGCTACACTTCTATCAAACCTAATGTATAAACTAAAGCACAAATAAGGGGTTTTGAACACATAACATATACAATAGTCAGTAGAAGTCGAGAACAGTAACATGAGTGTTTTCAGTGTAGAACAGTTCTAATTTACTGTAAGTTAAATCTGTCTGTCACAAATGGGAATATAACTTGTAAACACATATACAGTATAAGCAGTTATAAGTGCTTTAGAAGACAGCAGTAATGAAGGTATTAAGCTCCAAATTAGTTCCCTCAGTCTCAGTGTCCACATATTCCAACATTTACATGTGAAAGGTGGGCAAAGAAGACAGTGGTGTTGCTGATCCAAATCTATCCCACCCCAGTTCTGAGGCCAAAAAATGAGGGAGCTGTAGTCTGTGTCAGCTTGGGCTTTATCCCTTGTGGAAGAAGAAATCTAAAGATCTGCTCCATAGTATGCAGGCTTATGAAACTAGCAACAAGAAACAGCTTGCAGATTGAGTGCCGAAATTTTACAGATGAGAGATTATGGCAAGAAGTGTTACACCATGTTCGCTTTGATAGTCTGTTCACTGGGTGCATAGCAAGCTCTAACTCCAGCTCTTTGTTTGACCCACTAGTGCTATGTATCTCCAGTCCCGTGCAATCAAGCATGCTGTCCCCTGATCCCAATGTGACAGCTCTATTACCAAGCTGGAGACTCACCGCATCTTCTAGTGTAGATTCCATCTGCTGGAAATGTAGAGTCCCAGGAGCATGGCATTCCATTGGGGGTCTGTTCTGGGGCCCTTCGGCAGCACCTCCAGCAGGCAGCATGTCGGGACCATAAACAGGTAAGATATTCACAGGTATTGCCACCGGAGAACCAACAGCTGCCCTCAAGGTTTCCACGAGGTCCTCATGTTGGGCATCAAAGCGGTTGCACAAATTTCTCAGCAAATAAGTAGCTGCCTTCATGTTTAAGTTCTGGAACGGAAGGTGCCGTGTTTATTTTGTAATCCCAGCCCAACAGAGGTGTCCTGCTATAATCCGCCGATGCGGATCTTTTCAATTATAGCTCCGGCCGTGCTCACAGCTTATCGGTCCCCGCTGTGTTGCGCACAGAAATTTCCTCTCTGCTATCAAAGATGGTGGCTGTTCGCGGGTTTATCTCCCGTTCTTTCCAAGTCAGGCTGTCACAGTAGGGTAGCTTAAGGTGTCTCTGGAGCCCACCACTCACAACCGGAGGTTGTAGAAACAAGTGTCGAGGTGATAAACTATGCACCTAGGTTCCAGTGTCCAAGAAGCTTCTTATGAATTTGAGCATGTGGCTGTAGATCCTTCTGTGTACATCCGATCAAAAAAAGTACTTTTAGCCTCACTAAATTAGGATATTATCGGTATAGGTACAAGTGAATGGAATCTTTAGGGCATACTTGAAAAATAGTAGGACGTTTAAATAAGTTTTATGGCTCGAAAAAGGGTTATTCAGCCTATTTGTTCTGGGAGCTGAATTTTCAGCGTCTGATCAGTTCTCTTGCTGGCTCCGCCCCCCCCCCCTATTGGCTGATTTGATTGTTCAAATTCAAATCAGTCAATAGGATGAGAGCTTCTGAAATCCTATTGGCTGTTCAAAACAGCCAGTAGGATGAGAGCTACATTATAGTTTAATGTTAGGTTTAATTTTATTTCAGAGGTATGTTTTTATTTATTTTAATAGTTATATTGTAATTTTAATTTAAAGTTAGGGTGGTGGTAGGTTTAGGGGTTAATGGTTTAATTTAGAGTTTTGCAATGTGGGGGCCGGAGGTTTAGGAGTTAATAACTTTATTTAGTGGTGGCGATGTCGGGGAGCGGCGGAATATGGGTTAATAACTTTATTATAGTGGCAGTGATGTTGGAGTGCGGGGGAATAGGGGTTCATATATTTAAATAGTGTTGGCGATGTGGGTGGACGGCACATTAGGGGTTAATAACTTTATTGAATAGTCGCAATGTGGGTGGGTGGCAGATTAGGGGTTAATAGGTTTCATATAGTGTTTGCGATGCAGAAAGGCTGCGGTTTAGCGGTTAATAGGTAGTTTATGGGTGTTAGTGTACTTTGTAACACTTTAGTTATGAGTTTTGTAAAACATTTGTTGTTACACAAAATCCATAACTACTGCTCGCAGATGGCGGTATGAATCATGTTGGTATAGGCTGTAACGCAAGCATTTTAGCCTCACCGCACAACCTGTAATACCGGTACTATGAAAATCCCACGCAGAAACGTAATTTTTTTGAGTGTGGGATTGACGTTGCGTTACAAGCTAAAATGCTTGCAGTATAGCTATACCGACACAACTCCCAAGAGTGCTTTACTGCTTTTACGCTGAAATTGCCAGCGTTAAAAGCCGCAATGCAAAACTCGTAATCTAGGTGAATGTGTGTTATTCAGTATAATAGCTCAACAGAATAAACACAGGGGGTAATGCTCCTACAAAATAGAACATTTAGGTTTTTTTCACTTTAAAAGGAAGATGTTTTTTGTAAAAAGTAAGTTTAAGGGACATTCCTGTCATAATTTAAATGCATAAAAGTCCAAGAAATCCCAGGTTTCCCAAACCTCAAAATACCTATAAATACACCCCTCACTACACCCACAATTCAGTTTTACAAACTTTGCCTCCTATGGAGGTGGTGAAGTAAGTTTGTGATTGTTTTTTTTTATGATTTCTTCTATGATAAGCGCTTCTAAGCATTCTGAAGCCCAATTCCTCTCAGAGTACAGTGTTTGTCAGAGGGATGTGAAAAAGAGTATAGCCTGTTTGATTTTATGGTTTTCCTCACGGGAAATCATTCAAGGGTTCTCTGTTATCGGTCGTAGGGATTCATCTCCTACCTCCCTTTTCAGATCGACGATATACTCTTATATACCATTACCTCTGCTGATAGCTTTCAGTACTGGTTTGGCTATCTGCTATATGTGGATTGGTGTCTTTCGGTAAGTAAGTATGGTTTGGCGCTTTATATATAAAGTTTTAAATATATGTATTTTACTTATATTTGCCATGATTCTGGTCTATGTGTATTTCCCTTTGCAGTCTGGCAGTTTCGTTATGGGAATCATGTTTTAGGAAGTTTGTCTTACCTGGGGTATAGTCTTTTTTTCATTTGCCTTGTTTTTTTCATTAAAACTTGTGGGCAAATTAGGCTCGCGAGGGCACAAAATGCTGTTATTTAGTATTTTTTTGGCGCGAATGTGCATCTGCAATGACGCAAGTTCATAATTTCCTGCGTCTTAGTTGACGCTAGGTTGTTTGGCACGAAATTCTTTGTTATGACGCGAGTTGCGTCATTTTCGGATGGTGCCAAAAAAGTTCTCAACTTCCTTTTGCATTGTGTGTCATACTTGGTGCAAAAAACTTTTAGTTTTATTTTACCCCACTTCCTATATGCTCCTTGCCTTCTTTATGCTCAGAGGGCTATGCTATTTGGTTTTTTTTGCCAATTTTAGCATTTGCATTTTTTCCCATTCCTGAAACTGCTATATGTGGAAATAGGATCAGATTCAGACATCTTGTAAAATGTAAAAGAAAAAAATAACATTTAAACAGAATATCTTGTCTCAGAAGCTTCTGTAGGAACCATGCTGCCTGAATACAGTTTTACCAAAGCTAAGTGTACCTGTTGTAAGCTAGTGGAGATTATATCTCCAGCTGTAGTGTGTAACAGTTGTCATGAAAAGCTTTTGCATGCAGAAAAGTTTTCTATTAGTGCTAGTACAGTATCTGATGTTCCTTCAACATCTAAAATACATGATATCCCTGTTGATATGAAACAATTATATTGCTGATGTGATACAGAAGGCTATGGCTGCTTCAAATAAACGTAAAAGGTCTTTTAAAACTTCTCATAATACTGATGAAATTTGTAATGACCGGCAACATACTGATATATCCTCCTCTGATAGGGACCTCTCTGATTCAGAAGATCCTACTTCAGACATTGACACTGATAAATCATCTTATCTTTTTAAATATTGAGTATATTCATTCTTTGTTAAAAGAAGTGTTGATAACTTTGGATATTGAGGAGTCTGGTTCTCTTGATAATAAATCCAGTAAACATTTAAATTCTGTCTATTAAACCTCCTGTGTCTACTCCTGAGGTTTTTCTTGTTCCTGGTGCTATTTCTGATGTGATTGCTAAGGAATGGTTTACGCCTGGTACTTCTTTTGTTCCTTCTTCAAGGTTTAAAAAGTTGTATCCTTTGCCAGTGGCTAAATTAGAGTTTTGGGGAAAAGTCCCTTAGGTTGATAGGGCTATTTCTACTCTTGCTAAACGTACTACTATTCCTATGGAAGATAGTACTTCTTTTAAGGATCCTTTAGATAGGAAAATGTAATCTTATCTAAGGAAAGCATTCTGGCTATATTCTCAGACCTGCCATTTCTATGGCTGATGTTGCGGCTGCATCAACTTTTTGGTTGGATAGTTTAGCACAACGGGAAAAAGACTCTAATTTGCATAGCATTGTTCGTTTGCTTCAACATGCTAATCATTTTATCTGTGATGCTATTTTTGATATCATCAAGATTAATGTTAAATCTATGTCTATGGCTATTTTAGCTAGAAGAACTTTATGGCTCAAATCATGGAATGCTGACATGGTATCTAAATCTAGGTTACAATCTCTATCATTCCAGGGTAATAATTTGTTTGGTTCCCAGTTGGATTCTATTATTTCCACTATTACTGGGGGGAAGGGAGTTTTTTTGCCTCAAGATAAAAAATCTAAGGGCAAATCTAAAGCTTCTAATTGGTGTAGTTCCTTTTGTCAGAATAGAGAACAGAAAACCACTCCTTCCCCTAAGGACTCTGGCTCCAATTGGAAGCCATCCTCGAATTGGAATAAATCCAAGCCTTATAAGAAACCAAAGCCAGCCCCCAAAACTGCATGAAGGTGTGGCCCTCAATCCAGTTCTACTGGTGGGGGGCAAATTTTAATTATTTTAAGACGTTTGGCAGGTTCCATTCAGAATCATTGGATTCAGAATATTGTCTCTCAGGGTTATCAAATAGGTTTCAGAATAAGACCTCCTGTGAGAAGATTTTTTCTTTCTCACGTTCCAACAAATCCTGTGAAAGCTCAGGCCTTTCTGGAGTGTGTTTCAGATCTAGAGCTTTCAGGAGTAATTGTACCAGTTCCAATTCTGGAACAGGGTCTGGGTTTTTATTCAAACCTATTCATTGTCCCGAAGAAGGAAAATTATTTCAGACCAGTTCTGGATCTGAAGTTTTTGAATCAATTTGTAAGGGTCCCAACATTCGAGATGGTGACTATAAGGACTATTCTTCCTTTTGTTCAGCAAGGTCATTACATGTCCTCAATAGACTTACGGGATGCGTATCTTCACATTCCGATTCATCCAGTCCACTATTGGTTTCTGAGATTATCTTTTCTAGACAAGCATTACCAATTTGTTGCTCTTCCGTTTGGCCTAGCAACACCTTCAAGAATATTTTAGAAGGTTCTCGGTGCCCTTCTATCTGTAATCAGATAGCAGCAGGGTATTGCAGTGTTTCCTTATTTGGACAATATCTTGGTACTGGCTCTGTCTTTTCATTTAGCAGAATCTCACACGAATCAACTTGTGTTGTTTCTTCAAAAACATGGTTGGAGGATCAATTTACCAAAGAGTTCCTTGATTCCACAGATAAGGGTCACCTTTTTAGGTTTCCAGTTTTTAGGTTTCCAGTTTTTAGGTTTCCAGATAGATTCAGTGTCCATGACTCTGTCCTTAACAGACACGAGATGAATGAAATTGGTTTCTGCCTGTAGAAACCTTCAGTCTCGATCATTCCCTTCAGTGGCTATGTGCATGTAAATTTTAGGTCTCATGACTGCAGCATCGGATGCGATCCCCTTTGCTCTTTTTCATATGAGATCTCTGCAGCTTTGCATGCTGAATCAATGGTGCAGGGATTATACTCGGATATCACAGTTGATATACCTTCCTGGACTGTGATTTCAACAGCTGCAAGTCTCACAGGTTGGGGAGCTGTCTGGCGGTCTCTGACTGCACAAGGAGTTTGGAATCCTCAAGAGGCGAGGTTACCAATCAATATTTTAGAACTCTGTGCTATTTTCAGGGCTCTTCAGGCTTGACCTCTATTAAAGAGAGAATCATTCATTCATTTTCAGACAGACAATATCACAACTGTGGCATATGTCAATCATCAAGGGGGGACTCACAATACTTTTGCGATGAAAGAAGTATCTCAAATACTTTTTTGGGTGGAATCCAACTCCTGTCTAATTTCTGTGATACATATCCCAGGTGTAGACAATTGGGAAGCGGATTATCTCAGTCATCAGTCTTTACATCCAGGGGAGTGGTCTCTCCATCCAGATGTATTTTGTCTGATTGTACAAATGTGGGGTCTCCCCGAAATAGATCTGATGGCTTCCCATCTAAACAAGAAGCTTCCCAGGTACCTTTCCAGGTCCAGGGATTCTCAGGCGGAGATGGTGGATGCGTTAGCAGTTCCTTGGTTTTACCAACCTGCTTACATTTTTCCACCTCTAGTTCTTCTTCCAACGGTGATCTCCAAGATCATATTGGAACATTCGCATGTGTTTCTGATAGCACCAGCATGGCCTCACAGGTTTTGGTATGTAGATCTTGTCCGGTTGTCCAGTTGCCAACCTTGGCCACTTCCTTTAAGGCCAGATCTTCTGTCTCAAGGGCCGTTTTTCCATCAGGCTCTCAAATCACTAAATTTGAAGTTAAGGAAATTGAACACTTAGTACTTAGTCATAGAGATTTCACTGACTCAGTGATTAATACTATGCTACAGGCTCGTAAGTCTGTTTCAAGGAAGATTTATTATTGGGTTTGCCATGCAGTGACGTCAGAGGCTGGTGAGGCAGTGGCTAGGATACACCTTCATTCTTTAGATATCCTTTGTTGAAGAAATAGCAATGCACATGGGTGAGCCGATCACATGAGGTATCTATGTGCAGCCACCAATCAGCAGCTACTGAGCATATTTAGATATTATTTCCAACAAAGGATATCAAAAGAATGAAGAAAATTAGATATTAGATGTAAATTGGAAAGTTATTTAAAATTGCATGCTCATTCTAAATCATGAAAGAAAACATATGGGTTTCATGTCCCTTTAAATGGTGTCTTGGAATACTGGTCAACTTAGTAAACATCTTATTTTAGTCTAAAGGATTGTAACAGAAACTCTTGCCAGATAACAAAATGCTTGCTCTGATTATGAGATCTAGAAATCCATGCCCATTAAAATATGTTTAAAACATACTTTTTATTTTAATGCTGCAAATTATGCTTATAGATTATTTCATTATTCAGTAAATATAAAAATGTCTTGATCCAGTGGTGGCTGGTGAAATTTAAAGATGGTGGGGCGCTTGACCCCACCCCTTTAAATAAAGCCACACCATCATGGCACTACCAATTCATTAATTAAATAAATAAAAGGTAGACAGAAACACAGAAAAGCACTTGGGGGAGAGGGAGAGAGAGACAGGGGAGAGAGACACAGAGGGTTAGAGAGAAAGAGAGAGAGAGACACAATCACACACAGAGGGTTAGAGAAAGAGAGAAAGAGAGAGAGACACAATCGCACACAGAGGGTTAGAGAGAGAAAGAGAGACACAATTACACACAGAGGGTTAGAGAGAGAGAAAGAGAGAGAGACACAATCACACACAGAGGGTTAGAGAAAGAGAAAGAGAGAGACACAATCACATACAGAGGGTTAGAGAGAGAGAGAGAGAGAGACACAATCACACACAGAGGGTTAGAGAGAGAAAGAGAGAGAGACACAATCATACACAGAGGGTTAGAGAGAGAGAGAAAGAGAGAGAGACACAATCACACACAGAGGGTTAGAGAGAGAGAGAGACAATCACACACAAAGGGTTAGAGAAAGAGAGAGACACAATCACACACAGAGGGTTAGAGAGAGAGAGAGAGAGAGAGAGAGAGAAAGAGAGACACAATCATACACAGAGGGTTAGAGAGAGAGAAAGAGAGAGAGACACAATCACACACAGAGGGTTAGAGAGTGAGAGAGAAAGAGAGAGAGACACACAATCACACACAGAGGGTTAGAGAGAGAGAAAGAGAGAGAGACACAATCATACACAGGGGGTTAGAGAGATAGAGAAAGAGAGAGAGAGACACAATCACACACAGAGGGTTAGAGAGAAAGAGAGAGAGACACAATCACACACAGAGGGTTAGAGAGAGAGAAAGAGAGAGAGACACACAATCACACACAAAGGGTTAGAGAGAGAGAGAGAGACACAATCACACACAGAGGTTTAGAGAGAGACACAATCACACACAGAGGGTTAGAGAAAGAGAGAGAGACACAATCACACACAGAGGGTTAGAGAAAGAGAGAGAGACACAATCACGCACAGAGGGTTAGAGAAAGAGAGAGACACAATCACACACAGAGGGTTAGAGAAAGAGAGAGAGACACAATCACACATAGAGTGTTAGAAAAAGAGAGAGAGAGACAATCACACCCAGAGGGTTAGAGAGACACATAAAGGATGAGAGAGTCAGAGGGGGAGAAGAGAGACAGAGAGAGAAAGAGACCATGGGAACGACACATAAGGAGAGAGATGGATAGATAGAGAGAGAGAGACACACACACACACAAGGGGGGGGACCACTGCATTTTTAAGTAATAAAACAGCAGAGCTACAGAGAGTTCAGAAAGTGAGACTATAAATTAGTGTGAAGTACAGAGGCAAGCTGCTAAGGTAGTGGGTGTAAATTTTGAGTAACAAAATTAAAAAACGATCCTTAAACTATTGTAAAAGAGCAAAAAAAACAAAAAACACTAAACCACATTCATTAAATTATAATTTTCACTAACAGAATCCCTTTCACTAAAATCTAAGGTTGTAGAACTTACTTCAAAAAGATGTTGCTAAAACACTGCTCTCTGCATCTCTTCCTGTTCTGTAAGGAAGTGACAGTGAAACATTCCACTGCACTTAGAGGGAAGTACAGAACTCTCTTTTTCACTTTAGCAAAGCTGGCAGCTTCACAGGACAGCAACAAAATAAATGAAAGTTTGTTTTTTTTCATTTTTGTTTTGTTTTATATCATTTAACATCCAGCCCCAACCCTAAGTTTCACTTACAAATAAGCAGTTATGGGCCATGCAATGATCTTAACCACTTTCATCCAGTAGGTGGCGCAGCATGTTGTGTAATGGTGGGCAGACCTGCTTGTGACTCTCCATTGCACAACATGTAGCTGTGAAAAAAAAAATCCTGTGGAAAAAAAAATGCAATTTTTTTTAAAGCCAATAAAAAAATATATATTTTTGCCCATATGAGAGGTGAAGCCCTGCCTCACCTGCCTCTAGTGACTGCACATCACTGGTTGGAAAACCTATATTTCATGGTATTCTCATAAATTCTCTTGGCATTCTTTTAGGATTCCTAGAATTTTACAGTTTCTTCAGGATGGTTTGGATAAAGGTTTGTCTGCAAGTACCTTAAAGGGACAAATCTCTGCTCTTTCTGTTTTATTTCATAGAAAGATTGCTAAACTTCCTGATATTCACTGTTTTGTTCAGGGTTTGGTTCGTATCAAGCCTGTTATTAAATTAATCTCTCCTCCTTGGAGTCTTAATTTGGTTTTAAATGCCTTGCAGGCTCCTCCTTTTGAACCAATGCATTCTAAGGATATTAAACTACTTTCTTGGAAAGTGTTGTTTCTTTTGGCTATATTTTAAGCTAGAAGAGTTTCTGAATTGTCTGCTCTCTCTTGTGAGTCTCCTTTTCTTTTCTATCAGGATAAGGCTGTTTTGCGGACTTTGTTTAAATTCCTTCCTAAGGTTGTGAATTCTAACAACTTTAGTAGGGAAATTGTTGTTCCTTCCTTGTGTCCTAATCTTATAAATACTCTTGAAAGATCTTTTACATTCTTTGGATGTTGTAAGAGCTTTGAAATATTATGTCAAAGTTACTAAAGATTTCAGAATGACTTCTAGTCTATTTGTTGTTTTTTCTGGTCCTAGGAAAAAAAAGCTTTTGATTCACAAGGCTTATTTGGAGGTGGGACAGTCTCTGCCTCAGTGAATTACAGCTCATCCTACTAGATCAGTCGCAACTTCTTGGGCTTTTAAGAATGAAGCTTTGGTTGATCAGATTTGCAAAGCAGCAACTTGGTCTTCTTTGCATACATTTACTAGATTTTACCATTTTGATGTATTTGCTGCTTCTGAAGCAGTCTTTGGTAGAAAGGTTCTTCAGGCAGCTGTCTCAGTTTGATTCTTCGGCTTATGATTTAAGTTTTTATTTTATCCCTCCCTTTCTAGTGACTCTTCTGTGGTCTCCCACATATTGGGTATTTCTATCCCATATGTCACTAGCTCATGGACTCTTGCCAATTACATGAAAGAAAACATAATTTATGTAAGAACTTCCTTGATAAATTAATTTCTTTCCTATTGGCAAGAGTCCATGAGGCCCACCGTTTTATGGTGGTTATGTTTTTTGTATAAAAGCACAATTTTTTTCCAGTTCCTCTTTTTGTATGCTTTTTTACTCCTTATTTTTTCACCCCACTACTTGGCTATTCATTAAACTGAATTGTGGGTGTGGTGAGGGGTGTATTTATAGGCATTTTGAGTTTGGGAAACTTTGCCCCTCCTGATAGAATTGTATATCCCATACGTCACTAGCTCATGGACGTCATGGAGTTTTGCGGTGAGGCTAAAAAGCTTGCGTTACACCCTATACAGACAAGATCCGTACCACTATCTGAGAGCAGTAACAAAACTGTTACATAAAACTCCTAACTAAACTGTTACAAAGTACACTAACACCCATAAACTACCTAATAACCCCTAAACTGAGGCCCTCCCGCATTGCAAATACTATATTAAAGTTATTGACCCCTAATCTGACGCTCCCGATATCGCTGCCACTAATAAAATTTATTAACCCCTATTCCGCCGCTCCCTGACATCGTCACCACTATAATAAAGTTATTAACCCCTAAATCGCCGCCCTCCCGCATCGCAAACACTATTTAAATAAATAAATATTATTAACCCGTCATCTGCTGTCCGCCCACATCGCCCCCCCTATACTAAAGTCATTAACCCCTATTCCGCCGCTCCCCACCACCGCCGCCACTATAATAAACATATTAACCCCTTAATCTAAAGCCCCCCCCCACATCACAATAAACTAATTTAAACTATTAACCCCTAAACGGAAAGCCCCCCCACATCGCAACAAACTAATTTAAACTAGTAACCCCTCAACCTAATGCCCCCCTAACTTTATATTAAGATTACAAGTTCCCTATATTCAATTAAATTAAAACTTACCTGTCAAATTAAAAAATATAATTATTAAACTAAAATTAAACTAACTACCAATTAAAGAAAACTAAAATACACATTAAAAAAATCCTAACACTACAATAAAAATTACTAAGTATCTAATTACAAAAAATAAAAAGTACTTAATTACAAAAAATAACAAACAAAATTATGAAAAATAAAACAGTTACACCTAATCTAATAGCCCTATATAAATAAAAAAAAAAAACACCCAAAATAAAAAAAAACCCTAGCCTACAATAAACTACCAATAGCCCTTAAAAGGGCCTTTTGTAGGGCATTGCCCTAAGTTTAATAGCTCTTTTACCTGTAAAAAAAAATACAAAGACCCCCCAACAGTAAAACCCACCACCCAACCAACCCCCCAAAGTAAAAAAAAACTAACTCTAACAAAGACCTAAGCATTTAGCACTTTTGCATTGCCCTGAAAAGGACATTTAACTCTTTTAAGAAAAGCCCAAACCCTAAACTAAAAAAAAACCCACCCAAAAAAGTTTTAAAAATCCTAACACTGGGGGCGGAGCTACGCCGTGCTGGTGCATGGACGCACTGTAAAAGAGCTCCGGAGCTGTTTGGGACCTTTGGGCATTAATACTGGCATAAATGCCACCAATTACCACTGACACTTCATCCTAATCAGTGTCTAACAACCCAGACACACCGATCACTTCGCAACTTCGAGGGAGATCTTTTGCGGAGCTATCTGTAACAAGAGCTGCGGCCGCCATCTTACCGCTCTACGGATCCCTCATGCAGAGCCCTGGACAGTGACTCGTGTCGCTTGTTCTGCTTGCCCCGTGGAACATCCTACCCGATTACACTCCTGGCCGGCTCTCTTAGAGGACTCTGTCGGACCGGATTCCTCCCGGCTACACCATCCGCCGGCGGCCTGACCCGTAACTGCCTCCCACGTGGTTACTACAGGTACTCACCACTACGCATACATAATCTGGGCCCTGGTTCCCTCCGTAAACAAGCCTCTCTCTCCTAAAAGCTACTAGTACAGGGGGCCTCCACTCTCACCTCTCCAGGAAACATATTTTTATGCAGTACCTGTTTAGTCTCCCTGAGTGGCCAGCATATTTGCGCTTTCTTTAGAGACACTGTTTAGCCGGTCCCCACCAATACACATTTTTAAACTGCTGCAGCTCTGCTGGCTGAGCCCCCTGCAATATAATTCTATTTCCAGCTAACAAGCCCTCCTGAAATTTAACACATAGACTGATACCTTATACAGAAATTGGGACCTAGAGCTTAACCCAGAGAGACTATAATAGCCTTATTCATCAGACCTCCAAGACACACTTTGCTACTCTGTGCAGGAGGAGTCAAGAGGACATTTTCTTTACCATAAGCCTATTTCCCATAAACTTTCACTACGCCACCAACCTCTCTCAATATGACAAGTAAGAAAGGAAATAAACCTGATAAGCCCGCAAAATCATTAACCCTGGGCCCCTCAGTTTCATAATTTTTTCACCCTCAAGAGACTGTAACACTGGATAATACACAATCCACAGAGCCGCCCTCCACTATCCTTAATCCTTCTTCATCCCAAGATTCCCTACAATCTATTCAGTCACAGATAGCGGGACTGCCATCCAAATCAGATATAGAATCCTTAAAGAAATTTATTAAAGATGAAATTAAAGATCTTAAAAAAGACCTTAACGAGTTGGGCTCCAGAATGGAATTTCTTGAAGAAGGACAGGACCATCTCAACAATATGGTCAGCACCAATACTCAGAACATTACTATACACGACTCTATGATCCAAAACTTAAACGACAAAATCGAAGACCTCGAGAATCGAGGAAGAAGAAATAATCTCCGCCTGAGGGGGATCCCAGAGGATGTCTCTGCTGAACAACTCAGGGCATATGTTATGGAATTTTTTCACTTTCTCTTGCCCCAAGCCCCTCTCATTCAGAACGATGACATTGAGAGAATCCATAGGGCTCTAAGACCTCCCGCTAAACCACCTGCCCCACCCAGGGACGTTATCCTCAGATTTCTTAAGTATACCACAAAAGAAGAGATCTGGCAGTCTGCCAGAACCCGACGGACCATTCAATTCCATAATCACTCCCTGCAAGTATACCAGGATCTCTGCCCTCAGACGATCCAACGCAGAAGAGAGGTCCGCTTTATCACCAAAACTTTGCAAGAAAACAATGTCAGATACCGCTGGGGCTTTCCATTTAGCCTTATCATCTCCCACAATGGTGGCCAACTTACCTATAAAAGCTTCTCGGACCTGGACCACATCTCCAACAGACTTAACCTTACATTTGAGCAACCTCCTGAGTCGATCATCACTACTCAGCACCACCTGATACAGTCGGATGAAGAGGCACCAAAAGAACAGAGACCCAGCTGGTCAAGAGTAGTACCTAAGAGACGCAAAACAGGCCTTGCCGCCACTTCTACAGGATCCTGATCTGACCACTTAATAACCTCCTACTGAAAGCTACCTACTGGCCTCACTCCCTAGGCTAATTGCTCCATTCATATCCCTTTGCCACAATACCTTTGAGGGATTTGTTCCAAGTTTTTCTCCTTCGAAGAAAATCCGCAAGTGACTTATACACTAGACTGGTACAGTATATACCCACTACACCTGGGCTTATATTAACCTGCTTTTCAGATTTACTCTACATGCTAATTTGCCCATATGTGTGTGTTGCTCACGTTATAATTATGCCATAAATCTTTGCTTACCTAATAAAGTTTCACCCCTTAGGTTCCATAACATCATTCCACCCCCCTGGATGATGTATTTGACGTCCTTTCCAGGCCACGGTGCATGTCGCGGTGGCCTGGACCAGGCTGTTTTTCTTTTTTTGTTGTTGTTTGCCCAGTTTATTCATGCAAGTTCTGCTGTAATTGTTCATGTTTATTTTTGTGTGTTTTGCTCCAAACGTATTATGCTCATTTCCATGTGCCTTTATCATATTGCTCAAGGTCATTATAGATATATCTCTATCACCTCTGTTTATCTCTTCACTAGGTGTATTTGGTTGCTACGTGTCTGCTCATATTACTATGTTCCACACTATATACCTACCTTTTCACCTGCCATCTTCTCCTCCCATTGTCACTGGCCCACCATAGACCTTTTACCTTACTCTCATAACTGCCCTACCCTCTTAGGCGTCACCTCCCTACTCCTGACTTCAGTGCCCATCCACACACATAGACATGGATAGGAACCCCAGATCCATCTCCATCGCTTCCCACAATGTAAAGGGCTTCAACACCCCCCAGAAAAGATCGAGGGCCATGAGGGAATTTCAAAAACTCAAACACGACATCATCTTACTTCAGGAAACCCACTTCAAAAAAGGTAGGGAGCCCTTATTATCCCTTAGAAAATTTGGCCAGGTGTATTTATCCTCTCATTCGACAAAACACAACGGGGTGGGCATATTGATCAGGAATCAGATTCCCTTTACCCCCTCCAATATCTACAGAGATAGAGAGGGTAGACTAGTGATTATCACTGGCCGGCTGTTTAATAGGACAGTAACCATCATCAACATATACGCCCCTAACTCCAACCCTACTGGATTTTACCACCAGTCCTGTAATATCATTTCAGAACTCTCTAGAGGCACCCTGATCCTGGGGGGTGATTTCAATCTGGCCTTGGACCCTGGTCTTGATTGTTCCTCCGGTCACACATCAGTCCCCCAAAAAAACTTAAAGTCGGTGAAGGCCTCTCTTTCTAAACTAAATTTACATGATACCTGGAGGATCTACCACCCCCAGGAAAAAGATTATTCTTTCTACTCATATCCCCACCAATCCTACTCTCGTATTGACTATATAATGATTGACATTTCTAGTCTGACGCTAGTGCAAGCCACTGACATCTCCCCCATAACCTGGTCTGACCATGCTAGGATTAGTTGCACATTGTCGTGGCCCACCTCCCAGAGATTAGATTATATTTGGAAATTAGATGAGTCCCTATTGTCCGACCCTATGGTCAAAATACAACTACAAGATAAACTTAAATCATACTTTAGATTAAATTCCACACCTGGGATCTCCCCCCTTAATATCTGGGAGGCACATAAGTGTGTCATCAGAGGGGACCTCATTGCAATCAAAGCGGATAAGAGACGGCAACACTCTCTAACCCTTAAAAATCTACTAGAAGAACTGACAAAGCTTCAAGACTCCCACAAGAGATTCCCTAAGTCACACTCCCTCCTCGACCATATTCAACACAAACAAAAGCAGCTAGACCTTCTTTTGGGGGTTGAGGCTAAGCGTAGGGCCCTCTTTCTTAGAAGGAGATTTTATGAGGGGGGAAATAAGCAAGGTAGACTGCTAGCGAGACTCCTCCGCAATAAATATTCTAAAAAATACATCATGCACATAAAAGATGCTAAAGGAAAAACCTGGCACTCCTCCTCTGATATAGCCGACAAGTTTAAAACCTTTTATGAGGAGCTATACAACTTACATAAAGAAAGAGCCACTCCCTCCCAGGAGGCCATCTCAGAATACCTAACATCTATTGATCTGCCCTCCCTCTCCACAGATCAAAAATCAGACCTAGACTCCCCTTTTACTTTAAAAGAACTCCAGACAGCCATCCGATCCTTCCCCTCCGGCAAAGCCCCTGGCCCAGATGGTTTTACTCACTCATATTACTCTAAATTCCTAGACATTCTGGCCCCCCCCCCCCCTCTTGGCCTACTTCTTAGACATCGACAATAACGTCCCCTTCCCATCCCTGTCCCTTCAAGCCCACATCTCTGTTATTCCAAAACCTAACAAGTCCCCTGACAGTATCCCTAATTACAGACCAATATCCTTATTGAACGCAGATATTAAAATTTATGCGAAAATGATAGCGACTAGATTAAATCGTTATCTCCCAGAATTAATTCACCGTGACCAAGTGGGCTTTATCCCTTTTAGAGAGGCGAGAGACAATACAGTCCGGAACCTGTTCCTCCTCTGGCATGCCAAACAGCAAAATCTCCCCTCGATCTTTCTCTCAACCGACGCGGAGAAAGCGTTCGACCGCGTCGGCTGGCCGTTCCTTAGAGCCACCCTTCAATCCCTGGGCATTGGAGATTCTATGCTTCATAGAATTTTCGCCCTGTACGATTGCCCGTCTGCTCGAATATCTATCAACGGCATCCTCTCCCCACCCTTTCAGATTTCAAATGGTACTAGGCAGGGATGCCCCCTGTCCCCTTTATTGTTTGTTTGCCTTCTGGAAACATTTGCAACCAGAATCCGACAAAATTCAAAAATTCAGGGTATCACGATCAGGGGGGAATCCTATAAACTCTCCTTATTCGCAGACGACGTGCTATTCACCCTCATTGACCCTGCAACGTACGTACCAGCCCTTATAGATGAACTCACACTTTTTAATAATCTGACTAACTTCCTGATCAATTATTCCAAATCCGAATATCTGGGGGTATCCCTGCCGCCAATCCTTAGACAACAACTTAGCTCATCTTGCCCCTTTCGTCAATGCACATCTCACTTAAAATACTTAGGCACCCTCCTCACCGAGGAGATAGACTCCATATACAATTTAAACTTTGCCCCTTTAAAACTCTCCCTAGAACGTGAACTTTCATCCTGGCACTCCAGACACCTCTCCTGGATGGGTAGAATCAATGCAATTAAAATGACGGCCTTCCCCAAACTTTTATACTTGTTGCAAACTCTACCCATACCCCTCCCCCCCCCGATTTCTCTCTAGCATACAAAAACTATTCACATCTTTTATCTGGGGTGGTAAGCATTCAAGAATTAATAATAAAGTTATGATGAGTCCCCGTATCCATGGAGGTCTGGGAGTCCCTGATCTTAACCTTTATAACCATGCCATCTTTATACAGAGAATTGTGGACTGGAGACTCCACAGATCCCAGAAAAGATGGGTTGTCCTGGAGGAGCTCATAAATACTGGGCTTAACTTACAGTCTTGCTGCTGGGATCCGGGGGGCGGAGTTGTGCCGGAAGGAATAGTGAACCCAATTACCAAAGAAACCTTGACCCAATGGGAAAAGATCAATAGGCTTAACCCTTACCTCTCATCCAGGCCCTCCCCATTGACATCTCTACTCTTCAATCATGAGTTTTCCCTGACGACTTGTGGGAGGCTTTCTGTGGACCCTGCCCCCACGGCTGACATCTCCATATACCATATCACTGATAACGAGCACCTTCTGACACAGTCTCAACTTATAGAGTCAGGCTTTACCTGGGCCCACAACTGGTTCACCTTCAGGAGGACCCACCATTACATTACATCCCATAGCCAACATCTCAACATGTTGAGACCCCTGACCAATCTAGAAAAATTATTCTCCTCCACTTCTACTCTTAATCACACCCTCTCAAAAATTTACTCCATCTTAGCCTCTCCCCCCCCTGGCAACCTACCCCATTCTATGGAATCCTGGGAGAGGGAACTGGGGGTCATTATTCTCCCCCAGATGGCCTCCTCTATGTTTATCAACACTAAATCCTCCTCCTCCTCTGCGGGCCTGCTAGAACTGAACTACAAAATACTCCACAATTGGTACCTTACACCACGCAGACTACATAAATTATACCCCACAACTACTAACCGCTGTTGGCGCTGTGGCCACGTGGGCAGTGGCATGGGCCACATGTGGTGGTGGTGTAATGTCATCAACTCCTTTTGTAGATCCCTCATTGGGGAAATAGAGACAATCTTCCAAAAAACATTACCCTGCGACCCCTTGCTATACCTTTTAAATAAGAATATTAAGCTCCCCTCCAAACCACTCATCACCTTGTTTCGCATCTTCACAAACAGTGCCAAATCCCTTATAGCCAAAAATTGGAAGTCCACAGACCCCCCCACTCTTACACAATGGAGAGCCAAGGTTTCGGACCTTCTAGAGCTAGAGGAATATAGGGCATATAGATTAGATAACAGGGACCATTTTATTACTGCTCAGAATATGTGGGAACAATACCTCAAATCCACTCTCGACTTATCATTTGCTTTTCACGACACCGCTCAGCTAACCAATCCTAACTCTCATTCATAGACCCTATTATGACTATTCCTTTTTGACCCAGACACACCATTACTCCGACTCTAGCAGATACATATGACCTCTGTTAATTCAAATATGAGCAAACGGCATCCCCACCCTATTTCCAATTAATCCTTTTGTCTACTCTTCCCTTTTTTCCCCTCCCTTACCCTCATTTTTCCCTCCCCCTCTTGCTCCTTCCCACTCTCCCTTCAGCCTACTATAAATATTGTTTATTTGATTTTGATATTGCTCACGAAACTGAATGTTTGTAACAAGTTCGTTCTGGCTGATTTCATGTTGTAAATTTCTTATAATTTCTCCAATAAAAAGAATTTGGAATAAAAAATCCTAACACTAACCCCCCGAAGATCCACTTACAGTTCCTGAAGTCCAGACATCCAGGCGGCGTCTTCTATCTTCATCCCGGCGGAGCGGGTCCATCCTGAAGACATCTGGCTCGGAGCATCCTCTTCACACGGTTGCCGCCGTATACTGAATCTTCAATGCAAAATGGCGTCCCTTGCATTCCTATTGGCTGATTTGATTTTGGAAATTCAAATCAGCCAATAGAATGAGAGCTACTGAAATTCTATTGGCTGATTTGAATAGCCAATAGAATTTCAGAAGCTCTCATCCTATTGGCTGTTTTGACGCCTGCTCTGAGGCCACGGACAGAAATCAACCTGATCGGGTTGTTTGACACCCCCTGCTAGTGGCCGATTGGCCGCTAATCTGCAGGGGGTCTGCATTGCACCAGCAGTTCACAAGAACTGCTGGTGCAATTATAAATGCTGACAGCGTATGCTGTCTGCATTTATCGATGTGCAGCGGACATGATAAGCTACTTCGTATCATGTCCGCTCGCACTATGATAAATCTACCCCTATGTATTAAGCCAATAGCCCTGCTTGATTTGATAGAATAGAAAAATATCGTCTATATAAATAAAATTTGCCTGTTAATGGATTTGGAGAAATCAGTATTTTTAGATAACTCTAAGGGGTTCTAAAAAAAGGTTAAAAATCTGCAGCATAAATAACAGTGACTGAACATTCCTATTCATAAGATGCTGAAAGTTATGGTAAATCCTAATATTTCAAAACCTCTAGGATTTACCATCACTAAAAATATAAAAATAAAGGCCACTTTCATTCATCAGTTTAAAAAAAAAAAAACAATGAAAAGTTGCCTTTATTTCACAGCGGCTTCACTGCTTAGCTAAGTGGCTCTGACAGCCCACGGCACTGCTTATTTTTTTCAATAAGGTGACGTTTCCACCTCTTAGACAGGGGTCGCCAGAGCCACTTGGCTTAGCAGTGATGCTGCGGTGAAACAAAAGTCACCTTTTAATCATTTTTTTTTTAAAACTGATGAATAAAGGCAGCCTTTATTTTTAGTGATGGTAAATCCTAGCTTTTTTGAAACGCTAGATTTACCATCACTTTAAAGGGACAGTCTACTCCAAAAAGTTTATTGTTTAAAAAGATAGATAATGACTTTACTACCCATTCCCCAGCTTTACACAACCAACATTGTAAGCCCCTGCAGGCCGCCTTTATCTCAGTGCATTTTTATAGCTTTATACGGCAAGACACTGCTAGTGCATGTGTGCCATATAGATGACATTGTGCTCACTCCCGTGGAGTTATTCATGACTCAACATTAATTAGCTAAATTGCAAGTTTGTAAATAGCACTGGGAAAAGGGGGCTGTAATAAAAATGTTGTAGTAGACTGTACGTTTAAATAAAATACCAACTTCTATAGAAATTAAACTGTGTCTAGTGACTATCACAATACGCCTATCTACACTATACTTCTCTGCCACCTCTGAGAAGGCGTATATAAAATACCCCGAACATGTTTGTTCAGGGTGATTGACAGGCCCTGGTCGCACACCAGTGGGGGGAGTGGGGAGCAGTGCTGCACAAGTAAGCGCTTGTGCAATAGCAGATATGGGCAGCAGAAGCACAGTGTCTGCTGCATGTTCACCACAAATACAGTCGGACAAGTTCTCAAGTGGGGAAACTTGTTCATCCACAGCTTTACAATGTCCCTTTAATTCACCTTTCCAAAACATTAACACTTGGCATTTTTTAAACTATGTTTTTAAAGAAAATTAAATATTAGAAATTAAAATGTATTTTTAGTAAAATTGCAGTCGAAGGATACCAAGAGAATGAAGCACATTTGAAAATATAAATACATTGGAAAAAGTTGTTTAAAATGGAAAGTTCTATATGAATCATAAAAGAAAACTTTTGGGTTTCATGTCCTTTTTGTACATTAAAGGGACATTATACACTCTATTTTTCTTTTTCATAAATGTTTTGTAGATGATCCATACCGTTTTTTTTTTTTTTTTAAATGTATAGTTTTGCTTATTTTTAAATAAGATTGCTCTAATTTTCAGACTCCTAACCAAGCCCCAAAGTTTTAGGAGAATACTGAGGTATACCTATTCCACCTTGCTTCTGTTTGTGTAACGGTTCTTTTCATATTCAAAGGAAGGGGGAGGGTCTTATTTCCCACTTGCAGTGGGTGTTCTAGTTACCTTTTTAACAGAGCTAAATTGGGAGCTTTTAAGTAAGTTTTTAAACCATTTTATACTGGATTTTTATATCAGTATCTGTGCATCTTATTCTTTATAGTAGTGTCTATTACATGCAGTTATATGAACATTGGTGTATACTGTCCCTTTAAACACAATTTTTTTTCTTGCATGATTCAGATAAGACCATGCAAGTTTAAACAATTTACTTCTATCCAATTTTCTTCTTTCTATTTGTATCTTTTGTTGAAAAGCAGCGAAGTAGCGTGTATGTGTCTGGAGCACTATATGGCAGCAGTTTTGCAAGAATGTTATCCACTTGCAAGAGCACTAGATGGCAGCACTATTTCCTGCCATGTAATGCTCCTGACACCTACCTAGGTATCTCTTCAATAAAGAATATCATGGAAACTAAGGATGATAGTTCTGTTCACATCTCTTAAGTGAACATTTATAAGTGAGGCACAAAGAATTATACAAGGATTGAACAAGGATTGGACAAGGGATAAGGCAAGTTGTATCCACTGTTTGACTATTTTGTAATAATGCTCAATAACTTTATGTTCCTCTTCGCCACCTTTTGTCTGTTTAACAAACTACTTTACTCTATTACTCCTCCCCCCTCACCACCTGCACTGCTCATTAGCCCATCTCTCTCAAACTCACCTTGCTTTTGTATTCATGAACTTTACACATTCCTAAAGATTCTCTCTCCCCCTTGCACCTCATCACAAAAACATTACTGCAAATCTGCATCTCTTCTCATGTCACTCTTCCTCTTGCTCTTATTAGCTGCTGGTGACATCTCCCCTAATCCTGGTCCCCCACAACATTCTTGCCCTGCACACCCACGTGTGCCCTTCAATAGACTTCTGGTAACCTTAATCTTATTCCTCTTGCATCTAAAGCCACCACTCCCTTCACTTGAACACTCACTATGGAACTCTCGCTCTGTTTGCAACAAGCTCACTTCTATCCATGACCTCTTTATCTCTCACTCTCTCAATCTTCCGGCTCTCACAGAAACCTGGCTCTCTCCTTCAGACACAGCTTCCTCTGCCTCACTGTCACATGGGGGTCTCCACTTCAGCCACACTCCTAGGTCTGATAATAGACAAGGAGGTGGTGTAGGTATTTTACTTTCCTCTCATTGCACCTTTCAACAAATACAGCCCTTCTCTTCCCTCTAATTTTCCTCATTCAAAACCCACGATTCGCTTATTCTCTCCCCTCTCTATACGTGTTGCAGTCATATACCACCCCTCTGGCTCCTCAACTCTATTTCTAGATCACTTTGCCGCCTGGCTAACTTATTTCCTTTCCTCAGATACCCCTGCCCTCATTCTTGGCAACTTCAACCTCCCTGTTGATAGTCCCATTGCCTCCTCTGCAAAACAACTTCTGCAACTCATATCCTCTTTCAGCCTTACACAATGGACTGACTCAACCACTCACAAAGATGGTCACTACCTTCATCTGATTTTCAGCTATCGATGCACTCTCTCAAACTTCACAAACTTCCCTTTTCCTCTTTCTGACCATCACCTCCTCACTTGTAACATCACTTCCATCCACTCTCTCTCCTTCTACCCCTCACACTAAACTTCACAGAAGAATCAAGTCATTCGATCAGCAACAGCTCGCTATAACTCCACCCTTACATCGGCCCTTGACAATCTGGCCCCACCTACCATAGCTCAGAAATCATATACATCCTCAGCCCTAGCATACTCCTCTGACACGGTACCTACGCAGATGTTCCCGTTCTGCTGAGCGACACTGGAGGAAATCTCGGAGTTCAGCTGACTTTCTTCACTATAAGTTCATCTTGAACTCTTATTATTCTGCCCTTAATCTATATAAGCAACATTACTTCTCTACTCTTGTCTCTGCTCTTTCTTCAAACCCAAAACGTCTGTTCTCCACATTCAATACTCTTCTCCGCCCACCTCCACCTCCCACTACAACTTCTCTCTCAGCTCAAGATTTTGCCAGCTACTTCAACAACAAAATCGTCTTCATCAGAAATGAAATCTGCTCTCAACATACTACCGGTCTCCCCCCCCCCAAAAGCTCACAATCATCCACAACCGACATAGCCACAAAAATGAGCTATTTTACCCCTGTTACAGAAGAAGAAGCTTCTGCTCTTATACTATCCTCTCACCTCAATACCTGTCCCCTCAACCCCATCCCCTCACAGCTACTCCCCTCCCTCTCTTCTACCCTTACCCCTATACTCACACACATCTTCAACCTCTCCCTCAGCCCTGGTATATCTATCCTCAAAAAACACTCTCTCGATCCAACCTCCCCATCCAACTACCGCCCTATTTCTCTACTCCCTCTTGTCTCAAAGCTTCTTAAAAAGCTCGTATATGCACATCAATTCAATTTCTTTACATTAAACTCCCTCCTTGACCCACTGCAATCTGGATTTCACCCCCAACACTCCACAGAGACAGCAATTGTTAAAGGGACAGTCAAAACCGGATTTTTTGTTGTTTTAAAAGAAAGTTAATCCCTTTATTACCCATTCCCCAGTTTTGCATAACCAACACTGTTATAGAAATACATTTTTTACATATGTGATTACTGTGTATCTAAGCCTCTGCAGACTGCCCCCTTATTTCAGTTCTTTTGACAGACATGCATTTTAGCCAATCAGTGCTGGTTCCAGGGTAATGTCACGTCCATGAGCTCAATGTTATCTTTATGAAACACTTTAACTAATGCCCTCTAGTGGTCAAAATGCATTCAGATTAGAGGCAGTCTTCAATGTCGAATAAATTAGCATATGAACCTCCTAGAATTAGCTTTCAAATAAGAAAAAAAAGAGAACAAAGCAAAATTGGTGATTAAGTAAATTGTAATGTTTAAAATTACATTCCCTATTTAAATCATGACAGTTTTTTTTGGACTTGACTGTCCCTTTAAGGTTACCAACGACCTACTTACAGCAAAATCTAAAGGCCACTTCTCTCTGCTTATCCTCCTTGATCTGTCTGCAGCCTTTGATACTGTCGACCACCCTCTTTTGCTCCAAACCCTCCATTCCTTCGACATCTGTGACACTGCTCTCTCGTAGTTCTCTTCCTATCTTTCTAATCGTTCCTTTAGTTAGACTTCTCTGGGGCATCCTCTGCCCCGTTACCTCTTTTTGTTGGGGTACCGCAAGGCTCTGTCCTTGGTCCCCTACTCTTCTCAATCTACACGTCATCATTAGGTTCCTTAATAAAGTCCAACGAGTTTCATTATCGTTTGTATACTGACGACACCCAAATCTACCTCTCTGCACCAGAACTATCTCCTTCCTTGCTAACCCGTGTCACTAACTGTCTCTCTCATATCTCATCTTGCGCACAGAGAGAAGCACACTCACAGGAACGAACAACCGGCTCAATACTATTGTTAGCCTGTTCTATGGCAATTTACCACCTAGGTGCAGCTTCTTTTAGCCCAGTAATGCTTTTCACAGAGAACTTTCCTATAGTATATCAGTCTGATCCTGCCTATTACGGTCAGTCCAGCGCCAAAATACCAGGCAATTCCTCTCTGAACAAAGAACACAACAACCCCAGACGATCGTTTCAGCTTTCATTGGGCCTCGTCAGTGAGGTGTAGCCATGTTCCTCTAAGCACACTGAGCAAGGAGTCCACGTCTGGTTTCCCTTTTTTCCCATAGGGAGACTAAATACACACAGAGAGAAGCACACTCACAGGAACGAACAACCAGCTCAATACTATTGTTAGCCTGTTCTATGGCAATTTACCACCTAGCTGCAGCTTCTTTTAGCCCAGTAATGCTTTCCACAGAGAAGAACTTTCCTATAGTATATCAGTCTGATCCTGCCTATTACGGTCAGTCCAGCGCCGAAATACCAGGCAATTCCTCTCTGAACAAAGAACACAGCAACCCTAGATCATCATTTCAGCTTTCATTGGGCCTCGTCAGTGAGGTGTAGCCATATTCCTCTAAGCACACTGAGCAAGGAGTCCACGTCTGGTTTCCCCTTTTCCCATAGGGAGACTAAATACACACAGAGAGAAGCACACTCACAGGAACGAACAACCGGCTCAATACTATTGTTAGCCTGTTCTATGGCGATTTACCATCATATCTCATCTTGGATGTCCTCGCATTACCTCAAGCTAAATCTCTCCAAAACTGAGCTCCTTATTTTCCCCCTTCATTCAAAATCTCCACCCCCCATTTCTCTATGACTGTTGATAACTCCATCATTACCCCAACCCCACATGCCAATGTCTTGGGGTCACACTTGACTCAGATCCCTCTTTCACTCGAAAAGAACAAAACTCCAGCCCGGCTCCATATGGTGGATAGAAAAAAAAAAGGCATCTTTATTGATTCAGTTTAAAAATCAAATTGGAAAACACATTGCAGGAAGTGAACAGCTAACAAAGTGCACCGCTACCCATTAAAACATACAGAGGAGCTACAACCTAGGGGCCGTATGACGTCACTGACACATTTCGGGATTCCCCCGTAATCATAGATAGTCATACACAGGCTTTCCCCTTACTTATACTCAACCCTGCGTTCAAATCAGCCAATTAGATACATGAGAGCTGTTAGAACTATCTTCATTGGTCATTACATCACATATGCTATTACATAACTCTGAAAGGAAAGAAACACTTTACAGATCTTTATATTTGCAAGCGGCACACAAAGTCAACTTATTAGGATACACATCTTTACCTAAACATATTAATATGACAATACAATCATATAAAATAGACTGTTTCTTTTAGTGGTTAGATGAGGCATTTAACACATTTTTATGTATACTTCCTATTATGCCGAAAAATATTAATATATTGTATTCCATCAAAACATAGTATACACCTTGTGATTATGCACTATTTATACAAAAATTTATCATGATATGCCAGCTTTAATGTATATATACACCAACTGCAACATAACAACCATGACATATCAAAATTCAATTGTCATACTATCATTTCATACGTGCACAACTGGTGTATATATATATACTCGGCATAATATTATTAACCATGACATGCCTAATATTCCTTTGCTCAACCTATCCTGTCACGTTATATTTGTTCTTCATGCTCAATTATAACATTTATTTTAGTTTATATCTTAATTATACATGGTTGAAGAATCATAACTCATACTAGTTACATATATACAAAATATACAAAGTACCATCTCATAGACCATCAACGTTTAATAGAGACACTCCTCCAGGGCAACTACGGAACACTGTGTGTGTTTTTGGTTTGTCTCTCTTTCACTCCTCACATTCAGTCCTTGGCTAAAGCCTGCCGCCGCTTCCACCTTAAAAACATCTCTAAAATTATACATTTCCTTACACAAGACAACTAATATTTTAATCCACTCTCTCATCCTTTCCCGCCTCGACTACTGCAACTCCATCCTCTCTGGTCTCCCTAGCTGCCGCCTAGCTACTTTACAATCCATAATGAATGCCTCTGCCATGCCAGGGTCAACTTCCTTACACGTCGCTCTTCATCTGCTCCACCTCTCTGCCAATCTCTTCACTGGCTTCCTCTTTCCTCCAGGATTGAACACATTCCAAAGAGTACTACCCTCCATAAGAGACTACTCCGAATCTTCCGACACTTCTCTGTCAACCTCCTGTGACGAAATGCAAAGAATAACTGGGGGATAAGGGAAGTGGGGGAGGTATTTAAGCCTTTGGCTGGGGTGTCTTTGCCTCCTCCTGGTGGCCAGGTTCTTAATTCCCACAAGTAATGAATGAAGCCGTGGACTCTCCTCCCCTTTAGATGGAAAACATAAATTATGCTTACCTGATAATTTCCTTTTCTTCAGACGGAAAGAGTCCACAGCTGCATTCATTACTTTTGGGAATTCAGAACCTGGCCACCAGGAGGAGGCAAAGACACCCCAGCCAAAGGCTTAAATACCTCTCCCACTTCCCCCATCCCCCAGCCATTCTGCCGAGGAACAAGGAACAGTAGAAGAAGCATAGGGTGAAAAGGTTGCCAAAAGAACAAAAATAACCGATGCCCCCCAGAAAAATTACGGGCGGGAGCTGTGGACTCTTTCTGTCTGAAGGAAAGGAAATTATCAGGTAAGCATTCATTACTTTTGGGAAAACAATACCCAAGCTATACAGGACACTGAGTGCTAAAACGGGAGGGTACAAAAGGCGGCCCATTCTGAGGGCACCAGGCCTAAAACCCATACACTCCAAAAAAAACCAGCTTCGTCCGAAGCCAATAAAAAAACTTTGAAAAAGGAAAAAAGCCCAAGGACACTGACCCACAGATAGTCCATAAGCCTTGTTAGAGACCGCAGGAACTAGACTCGACTGAGCCAACAGCCTCCAAGAGACACCATCAACCACCAGTCAGTCTCCAAACAACAAACCCCTATTAAAGAAGGTGATCAAACAGCCGTATGCTCCAAAAGGAGAAAGACACGGAGAAGACATCCATAAAGGATACCAGAGAACCCTAAATAGGGTACAACAAAAACCTTAAAAAGGGCCCGAACGAGCTTCAAGAATGCAGGGCAAAAAACCCAGAGGGCTAAGCTTTACGAGACCCAACCAGTCTTGTAGAACATGGGAGGCAACACCCAACCCTAGTTTGCTCAAAATCCACGGAATCAAGACCCAGAGAATGAAAAAGAGAAGAGAATCTTCTCAAAACAAAGTGCATCCGCACCCTAGAAGGTAACTGAAGACGAGAACCCCAGAAACCATTTATCTCATGCAGCAACTCAAATAGGGGCAACACCTGAAGAGTCAGAACGCTGCATGCTGCTGTCATCGGAAGATGAATCTAGAATTTTGATCTATACAAGCAAGGGGAAGCAGATGATGCTAGGTTCAAATCCTAACCTACAGCTTGCTAGACATCCAGCTAACCAGCTGAAGCCTCCAGACCTTCCCACAAAATTCTAAATGTGGAAAAGAAGCAGAGCCCTCCAAGGAAGGCTCATCAAACCTCGATGACCCGAGGATGAAATTAGCAGAGCAACAGATCTCAATCCTGCTCCAAACACCGGACCAGCCCAAGCGACAGGCATGTCTGATAGACAGGGGAAGCAAACACGACCCCAACCCCAAGCCCCCCAGGGAATGGAAGAATGTGGGATTACCCACCCCAACAGAGCTCGGGTGCCAAACCGTTCACTCCTTCAACATAATGCACTTCCAATAAGAGCCCCCTAGGACTTGGAATAGAGAAAAATGCATAGATCCTAGAAAGACCTGGCACAACTCTCCATGACAGTCTCAACACTGAGAGACTATTCTCCAAACAGCTGGACGAACAAGCCACAGAGCAACAGGCTGCTGCCACTCCTAATAAAAGGTACTTGTTCCACGAACCAGTGCATTAACAAGTGTTTTGAGAGAAGCCCGAACAAACGACCTTCAGAAACTGTTTATGGGACTTTTCCCACTCATCACTGCCTTCTGAGCCTCTGAGAGCAACCGCTTTGCCGAGGCAGGCGCAGAAGATAATAGAGAGACCCTTCCAGACAGCCCAGCACAGAGTGGTACATAACTATCTGTCTCCTCCTCCACACAAGGCAGGACCACAATCCTCCCGAGAGAGGGGACCCCACTGGTGAAGGAGTCAATCTACCCCCCCAAAAGGGGGAGGGTACAGAAAGAAAATGGCACACATACCCACAAGGATGTGAGAAGGCCATAGGCTAATCAGTCAAGGACCAAATGAAAAATCATCCAGGTCACCACTGTTGACAGAACAGAGAAAAACTTCCAGTTAAAAGGATCACACTCCCTCCTAAGGACAAATCAGCCCACGCTGAACACTGGGTCCTCCTGAACCAGTCTACAGGATCATAAATCCATAAGGATCCAAATAAGAACCCTAGAACTGGGACCCAGAGCTGTCTCAAAACGACTGACGTCTCCAGGGAGCACAAGATACCCCATCTGAAGAAAGCAGACATCACAGGGGATGAACTGGCTGCACAAAGAACCTAAATCCTTCAACCTCTAACCCACAACTGGAAGGAAACACTCTAGATCCCAAAAGCAGAACCAACAGAGAATGTTGCAGCGGATCTCAACGGAGACCCTGCCAAATAGATAGAAAGGCTAATGAGAACCAAACACAATCCATGCCCCTAGACAAACTACGGATTATCAAATCCTCTCGGAATGCTAACTGAAAACTTGTAAAAGAAAAACAAATAGTAGTGAGAACCAATCAGCGCCCTAACCGGACCAGCCAGGTATAACAGGCGCCAAGTGTCTGAAATAGGCCTTAAAAACAGAAGGATTGTTACCCAGTCAGGACCAGCCTGAAACCAAGAGCCCATTACTGACAAGGCCATATCAGTCACCCTTTTAAGAGGGAGAGATCAACAACAGAAGACTAAAACACGTCCTCGTGTAGAAGTAACCAGAGCGACCACAAAGTCGCGAGTATCAATTCCAGAGAAGAAATTCACAAGGGAATGTTATAATAAACATGAGCTTTAAACCAAATAAAATCCATCCTACCGGAATAAAAATAAAAGATAAGGCAACCCATAGGTTATCGCCCAGGAAGAACGGACACTCCCGCAGGACCAGCCGAACAGGAATCCGAGTCTTCCAAGCTCAGAACTGGAAGATACTCAAGAAAACAAGACTATAAGAAGATTACTTCATCCCCTTACGTCTAATCGTGCATGCCAACCGCATCGGAAGACTAAGGGTCCACCACCCCATTAAGGGTGGCATCCTCCAGCAACGCCAAAACGTGCCTCAGTAGAACACGAAAGCACGCCAGTCTATAACAAAATGCATAACTTACCTCCACCGGGGCAAAAAATTACCCTGGCCCCGAAGGTTGACCCCCTGAAGCTTCACAGACAGTCACTCCCCCAGAGGGCTGAACTGGACCAGGCAATCCCACGCCTGACGAGCCCTGGTTAACGGAACACAGACAGACAATATCTTAAACACACTCCTGGGAGATGTAAATGCTCCAGTGCCAAAAATATGGCCATGTGGAACCATGTCGTAACCTCCGGAGGAAACAAGCCACCCTCTAGAGAAGGATAAGCCGCATTTGGGTTACCTGCATGCGTAGTAAGAGTTGGTTGTAGGGAACACGCCTCATGGGAAACGGAATCCCCAGAGGCAGATGTCTCAGCGGACCCCTGGTTCCCCAATCCCAAGGAACGGAGCACTCTAAAACGGCATTCGGAGCATAACTGATGAACATGTATCACCCGGGCCAATTCATATTCTTCGCAAGAAGTAGAATAAGAGACATCCGTCTCCAAAAAAATCTGAATCCTCCATAACTGCGATATTGATAAAAAATGGACCAGTAAGAAAAATGCAAACTGCACCTTACACCCCCAATAGCTGGGGCACTCACCACCTCCTATGAACCAGACACCAGCGAACAAGAATTTCCGTCACCACATGATCAGGAATGCGGAAATGGAGAGCCAGAACGTGACTACGCCTGGTCACAAGGTGTACCGTGCAGTCCATGAAAAAGCGTGCCGGACCATAAAGGACGCATCACTTGCAATAGGCCGTTATGTTCCGAAATAGCCATGAGCCCAAGTATCATTACACATTAGCAGACAGAATCATATAACCCTGTTCAATAACCCCCTCAGGAGATATTAACCCTTTATTCCAAGATACAAAGGGAGCCTCACTGAGACCCTGTATTTCAAGTTCTGCCCACGAGGTTGTAGGCTCTCGGATAAACTGTTTTAATTACAAGACATCATGATAAAAGTAAAATGAAACAATCTTACTGGAATCTACGCCGTGGAACAGGAACAGGGCCCTTCAAGTGTGAGAGATAGTAGCGTCACTTCTGCCATGGACATGAGAGACGAAAGCAGGCAGAGAAACTTGTCAATGCTGATTGCTTGTGGAGTTGTTAATCTGAGTCTGGATGGTTTTGCAGAAAGACATCTCCGGACTCTAACTTTCACCCATGCTCTCACTGAGAGGCTGACAGGACTACTTAAAACTCCAGTCCCATTCCAAAGAGTACTACCCTACATAAGAGACTATCGAAAAAACTTCTGACACTTCTCTGCCAACCTCCTGGGATGAAAGGCAAAGAATGACTGGGGGAATGGGGGAAGTGGGAGAGGTATTTTAGCCTTTGGCTGGGGTGTCTTTGCCTCCTCATAGTGGCCAGGTTCTGAATTCCCAAAAGTAATGAATACAGCTATGGACTCTTTCCGTTTATGAAGAAAATGAACATATACCTACGTACGTACATACACACACCTACAGTGAGGGGGAAAAATCACTGTAATTAACCCCTTAAGGACCGGGCATTTAAGACTAAAACTTCCCCAAAAGACCAGAGCATTTTTGCCTTTTTTTTTTAAATATATATTTACCTCTCAAAACTATAATTTGTTTTTAGTAGACAACCCAAAGTATTTATCTAGCCCCATTTTGGTATATTTCATGCAACCATTTTACCGCCAAATGCGATCAAATAAAAAAATAGTTAACTTTTTCACAATTTTTTTGTGCACCCCAGTAAGAAATAATCAATATAATCTAATCAATGCAACTATATTGACGGGACAGAATCTCATTCTTACAAACTGGAAAGCTAAATTTGCTCCAACATTTCCAATGTTTAAAACTGCAATTGCCAATTTAATAATTCTAGAACAGTATAATGTAGATAACTCAGAGAAAAAAATTTAAAAATATATTGATAAATGGTTCAGTCCAATCAAAACTTTTTCTCCAGCAATACGACGACAATTTATCGTAAGTCTTGAAAAATCTAGCTTCTTTAAGATTTGGGTACAAATTGGCAAATTAACAGCAGAATGGTTGAATATCACTAGATCTTAAATTGATGTAACTATACGGGGGGGGGGGGGAAAGATTGGCCCCTTTCTTCTTTTTTGTTGTTGTTGTTTTGTTGTAGTGAATTATGTTAACTAATTACAAGACAAGGATAGAGTTATAGTATTTGTGTGTTTCCAATGTCTTACTTTTCTAGATGGTAAGCATTGTAAAAGGGTCAAACTCCCATGGTATCAATAGAGTTAGAATGAACCTACATAACAAATAAACGGTAATTAGCATCTTTTGTGATAGAAAAGGAGGGAATCATCGTTAGAGTTAAAATGTTTATTTTAAACACTATTAATAGTGTAGGAACTAATTTATACGATAGATAAAGGGTATTTTGTATTTTTATTTTTGCCTTTTGTTTTAATATTTTAATGATTTAATTTGTGTTAAGAAAATATTTGTAAGATATATATACATATACAATGGTATAATATATCTCTTTGATGTCTTGTAATGTATAATTTTATGTAAATAAAAATTTAAAGAGCGGACAAGGTCAACCATAAGGCTACAAAAGAAGAGAAAAAGGAGAGGATACATCATTTAATTTGTGTTAAGATAACGGTTATATGTTATACATAATGGGTCTATACTCCCCCCTCCCTGATAAACGTATTCTTTGATTGTAAATGAGGATCATTATATAATGATCTTTTAATTTCAATTTTCTCGATGGTAAATATTGTTGGACTATGATATGTTGTAATATCTCTTTAATTTCTCAATAAAGCTCTTTAAAAAAAAAAAACAAACAAAAAAAAAAAACCTTTCACAATTTTAGGTTTCTCACTGAAATTATTTACAAACAGCTTGTGCAATCATGGCACAAATAATTGTAAATGCTTTTCTGGGATCCTCTTTGTTCAGAAATAGACATATATGGCTTTGGCATTGCTTTTTGGTAATTATAAGTCCGCTAAATGCCGCCAAGCACCACACTTGTGTTATGCCCTGCAGTGAAGGGATTAATTAGGTAGCTTGTAGGGTTAATTTTAGCTTTATTGTATAGGTCACCCTCCCACCTGATCCCCCCCCCCAATCCCTCTCAAGCAGCTCTTTTTCCTCCTCCAGCCTACAATGGTCACCCTCATCTTAAGTACTGGCAGAAAGTCTGCCAGTACTAAAAATTAAAGGCATTTTTTTTTGTATATATTTTCTGCAGTGTAGGATCCCCCAAACAGCTCTCTAAATCCACCCCCCCCATACCTATTAGTCGCCATCTTAGGTACTGGCAGCTGTCTGCCAATACCCAGTTTGACCTAATTTTGATTTATTTTGCCCAATTTTTTTTTGTAGTGCAGCTGCCCCCCTCATTACCATACCCCCCTCCCCCTGCCAGATCCCTTTCCCTCAATGGTTTGCACATAGGATCCCTCTCATTGCCTCTCCTCCCTCTTACCGATGCAGCTCTTTTTTTCCCCCTTGTCTGTAGCGTGGCGTAGCGTACCCACCCGCTCATGCCCTTCTCCTATCCCCTCCAGCGATAGGCCGCCCACCGCCTCCCTCAGCACCTCTCTGCATCTGTAACTCTATTTCTGCAGTGCCCCACTTGTGGGGCATGTAGAAACAGCGCAATCTCACTATTTTTAGCGAGATCGCGGCAGAGAGAAGCCCAGGACTGCAGCATCGTACAGGGCATGACCCTGGTCCTTAAGGGCATAACGATCAGTATCGTACAGGGTGCAGCACTGATCTTTAAGGGGTTAAAGGGATATGAAACCCAAAAAATGTATTTTGTGATTCAGAGTATACCATTTTAAAATAAATCCTATTTACTTTTATTATCAAATTTACTTTGTTCCCATGATATTTTGTGTTAAAGAGATACCTAGGTAGGCATCTGGAGCACTACATGGCAGGAAATAGTGCTGGCATCTAGTACTCTTGCAAATGGATAACATTCTTGCAAAACTGCTGCCATATAGTGCTCCAGAAATGGGCCGCCTCAAAGAAAAAACATAATTTATGCTTACCTGATAAATTTATTTCTCTTGTAGTGTATCCAGTCCACGGATCATCCATTACTTGTGGGATATTCTCCTTCCCAACAGGAAGTTGCAAGAGGATCACCCACAGCAGAGCTGCTATATAGTTCCTCCCCTCACTGCCATATCCAGTCATTCGACCAAAACAAGCCGAGAAAGGAGAAACCATAGGGTGCAGTGGTGACTGAAGTTTAATTAAATTTAGACCTGCCTTAAAAGGACAGGGCGGGCCGTGGACTGGATACACTACAAGAGAAATAAATTTATCAGGTAAGCATAAATTATGTTTTCTCTTGTTAAGTGTATCCAGTCCACGGATCATCCATTACTTGTGGGATACCAATACCAAAGCTAAAGTACACGGATGATGGGAGGGACAAGGCAGGAACTTAACCGGAAGGAACCACTGCCTGTAGAACCTTTCTCCCAAAAACAGCCTCCGAAGAAGCAAAAGTATCAAATTTGTAAAATTTGGAAAAAGTATGAAGCGAAGACCAAGTCGCAGCCTTGCAAATCTGTTCAACAGAGGCCTCATTTTTAAAGGCCCAGGTGGAAGCCACAGCTCTAGTGGAATGAGCTGTAATCCTTTCAGGAGGCTGCTGTCCAGCAGTCTCATAAGCTAAACGGATTATACTCCGAAGCCAAAAAGAAAGAGGTTGCCGAGGCCTTTTGACCTCTCCTCTGTCCAGAGTAAACGACAAACAGGTTAGATGTTTGGCGAAAATCTTTAGTAGCCTGTAAGTAAAACTTCAAGGCACGGACTACATCTAGGTTATGCAAAAGACGTTCCTTCTTTGAAGAAGGATTAGGACATAATGATGGAACAACAATCTCTTGATTGATATTCTTGTTAGAAACCACCTTAGGTAAAAACCCAGGTTTTGTACGCAGAACAACTTTATCTGAATGAAAAATCAGATAAGGAGAATCACAATGTAAGGCAGATAACTCTGAGACTCTTCGAGCCGAGGAAATAGCCATCAGAAAAAGAACTTTCCATGATAGAAGTTTGATATCAATAGAATGAAGGGGTTCAAACGGAACCCCTTGAAGAACTTGAAGAACCAAGTTTAAGCTCCATGGAGGAGCAACAGGTTTAAACACAGGCTTAATTCTAACTAAAGCCTGACAAAATGCCTGAACGTCTGGAACTTCTGCCAGACGTTTGTGTAAAAGAATAGACAGAGCAGAAATCTGTCCCTTTAAAGAACTAGCTGATAATCCTTTGTCCAAACCCTCTTGGAGAAAGGACAATATCCTAGGAATCCTAACCCTACTCCATGAGTAATTCTTGGATTCACACCAATGAAGATATTTACGCCATATCTTGTGGTAAATTTTCCTGGTGACAGGCTTTCGTGCCTGTATTAAGGTATCAATTACTGACTCGGAGAAGCCACGCTTTGATAGGATCAAGCGTTCAATCTCCATGCAGTCAGTCTCAGAGAAAGTAGATTCGGATGATTGAAAGGACCTTGTATTAGAAGGTCTTGTCTCAGAGGCAGAGTCCATGGTGGAAAGGATGACATGTCCACTAGGTCTGCATACCAAGTCCTGCGTGGCCACGCAGGCGCTATCAATATCACTGATGTTCTCTCCTGTTTGATTTTGGCAATCAGACGAGGGAGCAGAGGAAACGGTGGAAACACATAAGCCAGGTTGAAGAAACAAGGCGCTGCTAGAGCATCTATCAGTGCCGCTTCTGGGTCCCTGGACCTGGATCCGTAACAAGGAAGCTTGGCGTTCTGGCGAGACGCCATGAGATCCAATTCTGGTTTGCCCCAACGGAGAACCAATTGAGCAAACACCTCCGGATGGAGTTCCCACTCCCCCGGATGAAAAGTCTGACGACTTAGAAAATCCGCCTCACAGTTCTCTACACCTGGGATATGGATCGCTGACAGGTGGCAAGAGTGAGTCTCTGCCCAGTGAATTATCTTGGAGACTTCTGACATCGCTAGGGAACTCCTGGTTCCCCCTTGATGGTTGATGTAAGCCACAGTCGTGATGTTGTCCGACTGAAATCTGATGAACCGCAGTGTTGCTAACTGAGGCCAAGCTAGGAGAGCATTGAATATTGCTCTTAACTCCAGAATATTTATTGGGAGGAGTTTCTCCTCCTGAGTCCATGAACCCTGAGCCTTCAGGGAGTTCCAGACTGCACCCCAGCCTAGAAGGCTGGCATCTGTTGTTACAATTGTCCAATCTGGTCTGCGAAAGGTCATACCCTTGGACAGATGGACCCAAGATAACCACCAGAGAAGAGAATCTCTGGTTTCCTGATCCAGATTTAGTAGAGGGGACAAATCTGTGTAATCCCCATTCCACTGACTGAGCATGCATAATTGCAGCGGTCTGAGATGCAGGCGCGCAAATGGCACTGTGTCCATCGCCGCTACTATTAAGCCGATTACTTTCATGCACTGAGCCACCGTGGGGCGCGGAATGGAGTGAAGAACACAGCAAGCATTTAGAAGTTTTGATAACCTGGACTCCGTCAGGTAAATTTTCATTTCTATAGAATCTATTAGAGTCCCTAGGAAGGAAACCCTTGTGAGAGGAGATAGAGAACTCTTTTCTTCGTTCACTTTCCACCCATGCGACCTCAGGAATGCCAGAACTATCTCTGTATGAGATTTGGCAATTTGAAAGCTTGACGACTGTATCAGGATGTCGTCTAGGTAAGGAGCCACCGCTATGCCTTGCGGCCTTAGGACCGCCAGGAGTGAGCCCAGAACCTTAGTAAAAATTCTTGGGGCTGTAGCCAACCCGAATGGAAGAGCTACAAATTGGTAATGCCTGTCTAGAAAGGCAAACCTCAGGAACCGATGATGATTCTTGTGAATCGGAATGTGAAGGTAGGCATCCTTTAAGTCCACTGTGGTCATGTACTACTGACCCTCTTGGATCATGGGTAAAATGGTTCGAATAGTTTCCATCTTGAATGACGGAGTTCTGAGGAATTTGTTTAGGATCTTTAGATCCAAAATTGGTCTGAAGGTTCCCTCTTTTTTAGGAACCACAAACAGATTTGAATAAAACCCCTGTCCTTGTTCCGTCCGCGGAACTGGATGGATCACTCCCATTACAAGGAGGTCTTGTACACAGCTTAGGAATGCCTCTTTCTTTATCTGGTTTGCAGATAATCTTGAAAGGTGAAATCTCCCTTGTGGAGGAGAAGCTTTGAAGTCCAGAAGATATCCCTGAGATATGATCTCCAACGCCCAGGGATCCTGAACATCTCTTGCCCACGCCTGGGCGAAGAGAGAGAGTCTGCCCCCTACTAGATCCGTTGTCGGATAGGGGGCCGCTCCTTCATGCTGTCTTAGAGGCAGCAGCAGGCTATCTGGCCTGCTTGCCCTTGTTCCAGGACTGGTTAGGTTTCCAGGCCTGCTTGGATTGAGCATAAGTTCCCTCTTGTTTTGAAGCAGAGGAAGTTGATGCTGCACCTGCCTTGAAATTTCGAAAGGCACGAAAATTAGACTGTTTGGCCCTTGATTTGGCCCTGTCCTGAGGAAGGGTATGACCCTTACCTCCAGTAATGTCAGCAATAATTTCTTTCAAACCAGGCCCGAATAAGGTCTGCCCCTTGAAAGGAATGTTGAGTAATTTAGACTTTGAAGTCACATCAGCTGACCAGGATTTGAGCCATAGCGCCCTACGCGCCTGAATGGCGAATCCGGAATTCTTAGCCGTTAGTTAAGTCAAATGAACAATGGCATCAGAAACAAACGAGTTAGCTAGCTTAAGAGTTCTAAGCTTGTCAATAATTTCAGTCAATGGAGCTGTATGGATGGCCTCTTCCAGGGCCTCAAACCAGAACGCCGCCGCAGCAGTGACGGGCGCAATGCATGCAAGGGGCTGTAAAATAAAACCTTGTTGAATAAACATTTTCTTAAGGTAACCCTCTAATTTTTTATCCATTGGATCTGAAAAAGCACAACTGGGATAGTGGTACGCTTTGCTAAAGTAGAAACTGCTCCCTCCACCTTAGGGACTGTCTGCCAAAAGTCCCGTGTAGTGGCATCTATTGGAAACATTTTTCTAAATATAGGAAGTGGGGAAAAGGGCACACCGGGTCTATCCCACTCCTTAATAATAATTTCTGTAAGCCTTTTAGGTATTGGAAAAACATCAGTACTCACCGGCACTGCATAGTATTTATCCAGCCTACACAATTTCTCTGGCACTGCAATTGTGTCACAGTCATTCAGAGCAGCTAATACCTCCCCAAGCAATACACAGAGGTTCTCAAGCTTAAATTTAAAATTAGAAATCTCTGAATCAGGTCTCCCTGATTCAGAGACGTCACCCACAGACTGAAGCTCTCCGTCCTCAGGTTCTGCATATTGTGACGCAGTATCAGACATGGCTCTTACAGCATCTACGCGCTCTGTATCTCGTCTAACCCCAGAGCTATCGCGCTTGCCTCTCAATTCAAGCAATCTGGATAATACCTCTGACAGGGTATTATTCATGATTGCAGCCATGTCCTGCAAAGTAATCGCTATGGGCGTCCCTGATGTACTTGGCGCCATATTAGTGAGCGTCCCTTGAGCGGGAGGCGAAGGGTCCGACACGTGGGGAGAGTTAGTCGGCATAACTTCCCACTCGACAGACCCCTCTGGTGTCAATTCTTTTATAGATAAAGACTAATCTTTACTGTTTAAGGTGAAATCAATACATTTAGTACACATTCTCCTATGGGGCTCCACCATGGCTTTTAAACATAATGAACAAGTAGTTTCCTCTGTGTCAGACATGTTTATACAGACTAGCAATGAGACTAGCAAGCTTGGAAAACACTTTAAACCAAGTTAACAAGCAATATAAAAAACGTTACTGTGCCTTTAAGAGAAACAAATTTTGACAAAATTTGAAATAACAGTGAAAAAAGGCAGTTACACTAACGAAATTTTTACAGTGTATGTAACAAGTTAGCAGAGCATTGCACCCACTTGCAAATGGATGATTAACCCCTTAATACCAAAAACAGAATAATAAATGACAAAAACGTTTTTAAACACAGTCACAACAACTGCCACAGGTCTACTGTGGTTGTTACCCTCCTCAAACACGACTTTTGAAGCCTTTTGAGCCCTTCAGAGATGTCCTGTATCATGCAGAAGGAAGCTGAATGTCTCTGTCTGTAATTTTAGCTGTGCAGAAAAACGCTAAAATAGGCCCCTCCCACTCATATTACAACAGTGGAAAGCCTCAGGAAACTGTTTCTAGGCAAAAAATCAAGCTAGCCATGTGGAAAAAAACTAGGTCCCAATAAGTTCTGTCACCAAACATATATAAAAACGATTAACATGCCAGCAAACGTTTTATATTACACTTTTATAAGAGTATGTATCTCTGTTAATAAGCCTGATACCAGTCGCTATTAAATCACTGCATTTAGGCTTAACTTACATTAATCCGGTATCAGCAGCATTTTTCTAGCAAATTCCATCCCTAGAAATATGTTAACTGCACATACCTTATTGCAGGAAAACCTGCACGCCATTCCCCCTCTGAAGTTACCTCACTCCTCAGAATATGTGAGAACGGCAGTGGATCTTAGTTACTTCTGCTAAGATCATAGAAATCACAGGCAGATTCTTCTTCTAATGCTGTCTGTGATAAAACAGTACACTCCGGTACCATTTAAAAATAACAAACTTTTGATTGAAGTTAAAAAACTAACTATAATACACCACTCTCCTCTTACTACCTCCGTCTTTGTTGAGAGTTGCAAGAGAATGACTGGATATGGCAGTGAGGGGAGGAGCTATATAGCAGCTCTGCTGTGGGTGATCCTCTTGCAACTTCCTGTTGGGAAGGAGAATATCCCACAAGTAATGGATGATCCGTGGACTGGATACACTTAACAAGAGAAATTGATAATAGAAATAAATTAGAAAGTTGTTTGAAATCGCATGCTCCATCTGAATCATGAAAGAAGAATTCTAAGCTTCATATCCCTTTAACCAGTCAGCAAACAAATGATTCCACAGCACCTTTCTTTGCAAGAAAATGTATTAAACTTCTTCTCCCATGTAGGTACAAAACAGGTTACAGCGACGTTTCGGGATATTATCCCTTAATCATGCTCATGAGAGAAGTATAATACATTTTCTTGCAAAGGAAGGTGCTGTTGAATCATTTGCTTGCTGTATACATAGAGGTGTCCCTCTTCCCACCTGCACCTGTTTGTTTCACCTGAAAGCTGTACACTGCTTTGTTTGCAACTATTTAACCAGTCAGGGGAGGAAAGTTTCAAGTTAAATACTGTAAAAATCCTAATCACTTACTAGTCTGAAGAAATTTCTTCCTAGGCCATGACCAGTGGAAATTGGAGTGTGTTTGTATGTTTATGAATGTATGAGCATAGAAAATTAAGATTGTGTATCTTAACCATAAAATTCAGAGGATTAAATTGATAGAAGTAATAAGCTAAGAGCGATTGTACTGTAAAACATAAATTATGCTTACCTGATAATTTCATTTCCTTCTGTATGATGAGAGTCCACGGCATCATTCCTTACTGTTGAGAAATACTGAACCTGGCCACCAGGAGGAGGTAAAGACACCCCAGCCAAAGGCTTAAATACTCCCACTACTTCTCTCATATCCCAGTCATTCGGCAAAGGGAACAAGGAACAGTAGGAAAAATATCAGGGTATAAATGGCACCAGAAGAGAAAACCTAATTTTGGTCCGCCCATCGAGTATACGGGTGGGGGCTGTGGACTCTCCTCATACAGAAGGAAATTAAATGATCAGGTAAGCATAATTTATGTTTTCCTTCTTAATATGAGGAGAGTCCACGGCAACATTCCTTACTGTTGTGAAAACTATACCCAAGCTCTAGAGGACACTGAATGATAACGGGAGGGGTTAAAGAGAGGCGGACGCTAATCTGAGGGCACCACAGCCTGCAAAACCTCTCTCCCAAAAGTTGCTTCGGCCGAAGCAAAAACGTCAAACTTGTAAAATTTAGAAAAAGTATGTAAGGTGGACTAGGTAGCCGCCTAGCACCTTCATAAAAACTATTGGAGCAGTAGCTAGACCAAACAGAAGTGCAATAAACTGAAAGTGCTGGTCCAGGAACACAAACCTTAGGAACTTGAAGTGTTCCTTGTGGATTGGAACATGAAGGTAAGCATCCTGCAGATCTATAGTGGTCATGAACTGTCCTTCCTGAACTAAGGGAAGGATGGACCTTATCGTCTCCATCTTGAACGAGGGGACAGATAGGAATTTGTTTAAGCACTTTAGGTCCAAAATTGGGTGGAATGTTCCCTCTTTCTTTGAGGCCACAAAAAGGTTTGAATAGTATCCCTAACCTCTTTCTGCGAGAGGTACCGGGACAATGACTCCTAGAGAGGATAGATCCCTCACGCACCCCAAAAAGGCTTCTCTCTTTTCTGGCCTGGAAGGCAGGTTTGACAAGAGGCATCTGCCCCTGGGTGGAGGAATTTTCCTGTGACAAAAGGCAAAGAATGACTGGGATATGAGGTTCAGTATTTCCCAACAGTAAGGAATGATGCCGTGGACTCTCCTCATATTAAGAAGGAAATATCCTCCCCTTAAATGTGTTCCCAATGATCCGTTTTGTTGATAGACTGTTTTACATTTGAACTATTTTAAAATAGCTGATTTTGCTTGTTGACACCACCACCTATACTGAAAATGTCAGTGCAGTAGTAATAGCGAAAGAAAAGCTGTCAACAAAAGGCAGCAACAGAAATCAATCTCCTGGTGAGGCGCGGTAAAGTAGAGAGAGATCAGGCAATTTGAAAGGGTTCTCCACCAGCATTATTAAATACAATAAAATCTTCCCAACTGCTTGTCCCTTTAACAGCAAATTTATTTTCCATGTATTAGTGGGTTCCCATAAGCAAATGTTTTAATGCCTTTAGCAGACACAAACAGAGGTTGTTTAAACATAATTAATTTAATAAAATCACTGATGAGAAATAAAGTGTCTAAGCCGAATCATATTAATAGTCATTATGTATTGAGAATACTATATTATTGCATATTATTAGAAGCCATTACATGATCACATTCATATATTTCAGCTACCTAAAGTGAAATTTAGAGTATACTGAACTACCTCATTATTGTCAAAATGAAAAATGAAACACAGAAAAAAGGTTGCTTTCTAAAACCTAGATTTAATAAATTAATATGTGCATGCCAGATGGAAAATACAATCATTAAAAAAAAAAATATTGCAGATTCAACTGCAACCATCATACAAGATTGCACAAATAAAACATTTAAAACTCACTTTTTCCTTGTTCCAAACAAATTTAACCAAATGATACAAAAAAAAAAAAAAACGAGAAAAAGATTAAAAGAAGAAAATGGTACTTAGTGATACAGATGTTAGAAACTGTTTGAGAGATGCAAATTATCACTAGAATCCCATTATGCAGAACATAAAAGCTGTCACAACGTCTGTACGCCAGAAGAAACATGCAGAATTACACTCACAACTTGTTTAGAAAGGAAGAAGCTTGGCAAAATGATATTTCCTTAGGTAAATCCCCGACAAAAACGGAGAACATCATGCAATCATTTACATTTTTATTATACTGTAAACATAGAGCAGTAATAATTTAGAATAGTAAAAGTTACTGTCTTTACATCATCTGAAAAAAATCCTTCATTTTTTTTCTTTTCCTGTAGGTTCAAAAAAGTGCTAACAAATTAAGGAGGCCGCTAAAAATATTCACTTAAACTGGTATAAAACAATCCTTCATTTGTTGAACACTATTGATTTTTCCTTTGATTTGTTTCCTAATTCAAAATAAAATGTCTTCATTTTTGATAAGCATCTCCACCACAAGTCTCTGGTAACGGATGTCATTTAGTGCTGCCATGGGGTCTTGTTCTGGAGCACGCATAAGGGTTGGTCCAAACACAATGCCAAGATTCTCTGCATTCATTAAGTTATCTTTCTCATGAAGAGTCACCCTGAAAAAAATATAAAGAAAACGTGTGACTAAAAGAAAACAGAATTTATGCTTACCTGATAAATTACTTTCTCCAACGGTGTGTCCGGTCCACGGCGTCATCCATTACTTGTGGGATATTCTCCTCCCCTACAGGGAAAGGCAAGGAGAGCACACAGCAGAGCTGTCCATATAGCTCCCCCTCTAGCTCCGCCCCCCAGTCATTCGACCGACGGTTAGGAGAAAAAGGAGAAACTATAGGGTGCCGTGGTGACTGTAGTGTATAAAGACAAAAAAAATTTCAACCTGATTAGGAAAACCAGGGCGGGCCGTGGACCGGACACACCGTTGGAGAAAGTAATTTATCAGGTAAGCATAAATTCTGTTTTCTCCAACATTGGTGTGTCCGGTCCACGGCGTCATCCATTACTTGTGGGAACCAATACCAAAGCTTTAGGACACGGATGAAGGGAGGGAGCAAATCAGGTTACCTAAATGGAAGGCACCACGGCTTGCAAAACCTTTCTCCCAAAAATAGCCTCCGAAGAAGCATAAGTATCAAATTTGTAGAATTTGGCAAAAGTGTGCAGAGAATACCAAGTCGCTGCCTTACATATCTGATCAACAGAAGCCTTGTTCTTGTAGGCCCATGTGGAAGCCACAGCCCTAGTAGAGTGAGCTGTGATTCGGTCAGGAGACTGTCGTCCGGCAGTCTCATAGGCCAATCGAATAATGCTTTTTAGCCAGAAAGAGAGAGGTAGCAGTAGCTTTTTGATCTCTCCTCTTACCAGAGTAAACGACAAACAAAGATGAGGTTTGTCTAAAATCTTTTGTTGCTTCTAAATAGAACTTTAAAGCACGAACAACATCTAAATTGTGTAATAAACGTTCCTTCTTTGAAGCTGGTTTCGGACACAGAGAAGGAACAACTATTTCCTGGTTAATATTCTTGTTGGAAACAACTTTTGGAAGAAAACCAGGCTTAGTACGCAAAACAACCTTATCTGAATGGAAAACCAGATAGGGTGGATTACACTGCAAAGCAGATAATTCAGAAACTCTTCTAGCAGAAGAAATAGCACCCAAAAACAGTACTTTCCAAGATAATAACTTAATATTTATGGAATGTAAAGGTTCAAACGGAACCCCTTGAAGAACTGAAAGAACTAAATTTAGACTCCAAGGAGGAGTCATGGTTCTGTAAACAGGCTTGATTCTAACCAAAGCCTGAACAAAAGCTTGTACATCTGGCACAGCTGCCAGTCGTTTGTGTAACAAGACAGATAAAGCAGAAATCTGTCCCTTTAGAGAACTAGCGGACAACCCTTTATCCAAACCTTCTTGGAGAAAGGAGAGAATCCTTGGAATTTTTATTTTACTCCAGGAGAATCCCTTGGATTCACACCAACAGATATATTTACGCCATATTTTATGGTAAATCTTTCTAGTCACAGGTTTTCTGGCTTGGACCAGAGTATCTGTCACAGAATTCGAAAACCCACGTTTGGATAAAATCAAGCGTTCAATTTCCAAGCAGTCAGCTGCAGAGAAACTAGATTTGGATGTTCGAATGGACCTTGTACTAGAAGATCCTGTCTCAAAGGTAGCTTCCATGGTGGAGCCGATGACATATTCACCAGGTCTGCATACCAAGTCCTGCGTGGCCACGCAGGAGCTATCAGAATCACCGAGGCCTTTTCCTGTTTGATCCTGGCTATGAGCCTGGGAAGGAGAGGAAACGGTGGAAACACATACGCTAGGTTGAACGACCAAGGCGCCACTAATGCATCCACTAGAATCGCCTTGGGATCCCTGGATCTGGACCCGTAACAAGGAATCTTGAAGTTCTGACGGGACGCCATTAGATCCATGTCTGGAATGCCCCATAATTGGGTTAACTGAGCAAAGACCTCCGGGTGGAGTTCCCACTCCCCCGGATGGAAAGTCTGACGACTCAAATAGTCCGCCTCCCAGTTGTCTACTCCTGGGATGTGAATAGCAGGAGTGATTCTCTGCCCATTGGATGATCTTGGTTACTTCCTTCATCGCTAGGGAACTCTTTGTTCCCCCCTGATGATTGATGTATGCAACAGTCGTTATGTTGTCCGACTGAAATCTTATGAACCTGGCTTTCGCTAGCTGAGGTCAAGCCAGGAGCGCATTGAATATTGCTCTTAGTTCCAAAATGTTTATCGGGAGAAGCGACTCTTCCCGAGACCATAGGCCCTGAGCTTTCAGGGAGTCCCAGACCGCGCCCCACCCCAAGAGGCTGGCGTCGGTCGTGACAATGACCCACTCCGGTCTGCGGAAACTCATTCCCTGAGACAGGTGATCCTGGGTCAACCACCAGAGAAGCGAGTCCCTGGTTACCTGGTCTACTTGAATTTGGGGAGACAAGTCTGTATAGTCCCCATTCCACTGATTGAGCATGCACAGCTGTAATGGTCTTAGATGAATTAGAGCAAAAGGAACCACGTCCATTGCTGCGACCATTAGTCCTATTACTTCCATGCACCGAGCTATGGAGGGTTGAGGAATAGAATGAAGAACTCGACAAGCGTTTAGAAGCTTTAACTTTCTGACTTCTGTCAGGAAGATCTTCATTTCCATAGAATCTATTATTGTTCCCAGAAACGGAACCCTTGTGGACGGTGACAGTGAACTCTTTTCTATGTTCACCTTCCACCCGTGAGATCTGAGAAAAGCCAACACAATGTCTGTGTGGGCCCTCGCTTTGGAAAGAAATGACGCTTGGATTAGGATGTCGTCTAGATAAGGTGCTACAGCGATGCCCCTCGGCCTTAGGACCGCTAGAATGGACCCTAGCACCTTTGAGAAAATTCTGGGAGCGGTGGCTAAACCGAATGGAAGAGCCACGTGAAGGATGGAACTCTGAGGAAATTGTTTAATATCTTTAAATCCAGGATTGGCCTGAAAGTTCCCTCTTTTTTGGGAACCACAAACAGGTTTGAGTAAAAACCTAGACCTTGTTCCCCGGAGGGGACTGGGTTTATCACTCCCATCTTTGATAGGTCTCTTACACAATGTAAGAATGCCTGTTTCTTTATCTGGTCTGAAGATAAGTGAGACAGGTGGAATCTTCCCTTTGGAGGAAGTCCCTTGAACTCTAGCAGGTATCCCTTGGAGACTATTTCTAGTACCCAGGGATCCGGAACATCTCTTGCCCAAGCCTGAGCGAAGAGAGATAGTCTGCCCCCTACCAGATCCGGTCCCGGATCGGGGGCTACCCCTTCATGCTGTCTTGGTAGCAGCAGCAGGTTTCTTGGTCTGTTTACCCTTGTTCCAGCCTTGCATGGGCTTCCAAGCGGGTTTGGGCTGGGCCGCGTTACCTTCTTGTCTAGCGGCAGTGGAGTTATTAGCCGGTCCGTTCCTGAAATTGTGAAAGGAACGAAAATTAGACTTGTTCTTAGCCTTAAAAGGCCTATTCTGTGGGAGGGCATGGCCCTTACCCCCAGTGATGTCTGAAATAATTTCCTTCAATTCCGGCCCAATAAGGGTCTTACCCTTGAAAGGAATATTAAGTAACTTAGTCTTGGACGACACATCTGCCGACCAGGATTTTAGCCAAAGCGCCCTCCGCGCTACTATAGCAAAACCTGAGTTTTTCGCCGCCAATTTCGTTATTTGAAAAGCGGCATCCAATATAAAGGAATTAGCTAACTTTAATGCGTGAATTCTGTCCATGACTTCTTCATAGGAAGTCTCTTTCTGGAGCAACCTTTCTAGTTCCTCGAACCAAAAGGACGCCGCTGAAGTGACAGTAATAACACACGTAGCTGGTTGAAGGATGAACCCTTGTTGAACAAAAATCTTTTTAAGCAATCCTTCCAATTTTTATCCATAGGATCTTTGAAAGCGCAGTTGTCCTCTATAGGAATAGTTGTGCGCTTCGCTAGTGTTGAAACAGCTCCCTCAACCTTCGGGACCGTCTGCCATGCGTCCCTTCTAGGGTCTACTATGGGAAACATTTTCTTAAATATAGGAGGTGGGGCAAAGGGTACACCTGGCTTCTCCCACTCCTTATCCACTATGCTCGCTACCCTCTTGGGTATTGGAAAGCGTCTTCGTGCACTGGGACCTCTAAAAATTTGTCCAATTTGCACAACTTCTCTGGTACTACTACAGAATCACAGTCATCCAGAGTAGCTAATACCTCCTTAAGCAAAGCGCGGAGATGTTCTAGCTTAAATTTAAATGCTACTATATCAGGTTCTGCCTGTTGAGAAATTTTTCCTGAGTCTGAAATTTCACCCTCAGACAGCCCTTCCCTCACAGCCAATTCCGATTGATGTGAGGGTAAAATAGATAAGACATCGTCAGCGTCTGATTGTTCATCCTTTTTTTATCTGTATTTAAAACTGAACAATCACGCTTTCTCTGAAATGCTGGCAGTTTGGATAAAAGATTTGCTATAGAATTATCCACTACTGCTGTTAATTGTTGAATAGAAATAAGCACTGGTGCGCTAGGTGTCGCCTGCGCGGGCAAAGCTGGTGTAGACACAGAAGGAGAGGATGTAGAATTATCCTCACTACCTTCATTAGATAAATTATCTTGGGCAACATTATGAAATGTAACAGAGCTGTCCTTATTTTGTTTGGACGCTATGGCACAATTATCACAATCACTCAAAGGGGGAACCACATTTGTCTCTATACACACAGAACATAGGTTATCTGATGGAACAGACATGTTAAACAGATTTAGGCAGGCAAACAATGCAATAAAAACGATTTTAAACAAAAACGTTACTGTCTCTTTAAATAATAACATTACACACTTTATTTCTGAATGTTCAAAAAACTATGAAGGCAATATCCGATTTTTATGAAATTTGGACCCCAGTGTCTTAATGCTTAGAAAGTATTGCACAGCAAATATGGAGACTCTAGCTCTTAAAACAAGCAAACGAGAGCTAATTGTTGGATTTAACCGTTTTTATACACTACAATCCCTGCTACAGTATTGCTGCAGCATTTTACCTTCCTTAGGGGTCAATCATCCACAGAAATAAGCCTTCTGGAGTCACTTTCTGAGTCACAGGACCCTCTCACATGAAAACTGCATGCACTGCCTTGAAATCAACTGCACAGCTGAAGCACCAAAATGAGGCTTCCTCCCTCAGCACACTAGAGTGAAGGGGCCTTCCTGACTAGATTTAGGTGTCTAAAACATGCCAGATCAATAAAAAAACGTTCCCCAGTGTATGTGAGCTTATAAAACAGTTCAAATGCCATGATATTGTAATAAAAACCAATCGATTTTGCCCCTAACAGTGTCTACCAGCATAAAAATCAAAAAGGGGAAGCCTGTTATCTTTTTTGCTGAGGTGAAAGAAAAATGGCTTACCATTTTCCCTGAGGGGAAAAATGACTGTCATCTAGCATTAGCCTGTGTTGTTAGAAGGAGACTAGTCATACCTGAAGCAGATGAGTCTGCAAACTGTTACCCCCAACTGAAGTTCTCTTGTTTCAACAGTCCTGCGTGGTAACAGCAATGGATTCTAGTTACTTGTGCTAAAATCATATTCCTCTTAACAGAAATCTTCATCACTTTTCTGTTGTAGAGTAAATAGTACAAGCCAGCACTATTTTAAAATAACAAACTCTTGATAGAAGATATAAAAAACTACAACTAACACCACAAACTCCTCACCATCCCCGAGGAGATGCTACTTGTTCAGAGCGGCAAGGAGAATGACTGGGGGGCGGAGCTAGAGGGGGAGCTATATGGACAGCTCTGCTGTGTGCTCTCCTTGCCTTTCCCTGTAGGGGAGGAGAATATCCCACAAGTAATGGATGACGCCGTGGACCGGACACACCAATGTTGGAGAAAGGGAAAGTAAACGCTGTGAGATTTTATTATAAAATGTTTAGTTATAAATAGTAAAATAATTTTGCAATATACTTCAAATTTATTTTCCTCCCTTTCCAGATAATTTAGCTCTGAAAATTGTGGCTTTTTTACTCTAAGAAGTGGAAATGGTCTCAGTTTACCTTTAAAGGTTAACCCTGCTACATATTTCCCTATTTCACTTTTTCTGATAACAACTGAAAAAAAATGCTAATTAAACTAACACAACTGTGGCTAGTCTTGTTGCTGTGCAGACTTAAGGCCACATTATCTACACAGAATAAGCCTAATGGTGGGTATAGTTTGGCTATTAAAAAATAATTGCAGTAAACAAAATGCTAATTTAAAAAAAAGAAAAAAAAATCCATAGCAAGACAAAAGAAACAAAAGTTATGTTTGGTGCTGGATTAAGGGTTATCCACAGTCAAGTGACAACCATGCTAATATACCACATCCATTTTCAAAATATGCACTTACCATATATATATATATATATATATATATATATATATATATATATATATATATATATATATATATATATATATAAAGAAATTTAGAAATTAATAAAAAAAATTAAAAAATAGCAAACTTTCTTAGAAATCTATGGAAAATTAGCTTTAGTGCCTGCACTAATTGTTTTGGGAATTTTTTTCTTTTAATAAATCTATTGTTTAAATGTTTCCACCAAAACAGACAGAAAAAAACAAACATTACTACGTTTGTTATATCTCTCTCACTTTTTAATGCTGATCTTTATTATGGTTAAGGCTGATCTTTATTGTGGTTTTCACAAACGCTCTGAGGAAGCGTTTGTGAAACGCACGTTAGGGGCACTCTCACGAGGGAACTGTCCCTCTTCTTATGAAGCTTACTTGGGTGGTTTATTGTTAACTGCAGGTTTCTGTGTTAACATTTTCTTATAAAACTTGTCAGATTAAATGTAAATCCGCTCCCGCTACAGAAGGAGCTTTTTTAGAATCAGCTGTGCTTTAATCTATTGGTACGCTACAAACTACTTAATCTTCATATTTGGAGAGTAGTTTGTATAAAGCAATTTTTCCCTTTAAGGCTATACTCTAATCCTACCAAATAATCTGACCCAATATCCAGTATTACCTTGGAGACTTCCTTCATTGACACCCGTAGTTTAAGCTATTTTTAATTTGTGTGTGTGTGTAAGTGTGTTCAACGTCTGGTTTTTTATACTCCTAATAAAGTTATTTTGCATGTATGTGTGGTATGATTCCAACTTGATTACGCTTAATGGGACATTAAACACTTTGAGATGGTAATATAAAATGGTAATATAAAATTATACATCCAGTAATTCCATTCAGAAATTGTAAGCTTTTGAGTTCCTGTTAGAAATGGAAGTGCAGAACACTGTTATATGCCACACAGCCATTGGCTGCACACTCTAGTGACCTATTTATACCTGTCCCTAATTGGCCACAGCAGAGAAGGTAACCTAAATTACAACATGGCAGCTCCCATTGTTTTAAAGACGCTAAGCGTTTACACTTGGTTTATCAATATTTGAACAACTAATAAAACTTTAAAAAATACATCTACATGTTATTCTCAGACTAATATTTTCTTTGAATGCTTCATTCTATATAGCATTTATTTAGTGTTTAATGTCCCTTTAATGCTGATCTTTATTACGGTTAAGGCTGATCTTTATTATGGTTAGTAATAGTAATGCACTGCTGCTATGAAGCTGACTTTAACTGTGTGTTAAACCATTTCCAAGGATTAAACATATAGTTCAATGCACGCAATAGTGCAGAATAAAATGTTCTAACACATTTGAGCAATTTTATTTTTATTGTCCCTTTAAGAAATATGACCAAATGACCATACCAATAAGCAGCAAGACTCTTCTTGCAAGTCCTGGTGTGTTTTCCCAGCTGATTTATGATACATTTATTTCCTTATATTGACAGTTGTTATTAAATAATACTGATTTTAGTGACTTGTGATTGGAGCATGTCAGTGGATTTTTGTCTCTTGGTAAATTACTAAATTAGAGCTTATTCTAAACAATGAACTGGATAACATAACTGACAAGGAAAGATGCAGGACAAATTAAATTGCAAGAGCTGCAAAAGTTTGAAAAGTTTGCCAGAATTACATAAATATATGGCCAAGTGACAGAATAGGGCAAAGCTTCATTTCATTTTGGCTGAATCAGCTTTTCAGTGAACTACATTAATGGTTAGTAAATTACCTTTTCAGATGCGTCATGAGATATCGTAGTGTTTCACAGTGTGCTGGAGGTAGCAACTTTAATGCATCATGAAGAGTTTCTAACTGAGAATCAGCATCCAGTGCTTCTGTGGGGATAAATGTGAAAAACATTCAGTAAAACAGAATACACATGCAATTAAGAATGTGTTAACACTAACAAGCAGAGTATAGAAAAAGATGTAATGGCGGAAAAAACAAAATGTATGCTTATCTGATACATTTCTTTCTTTCTTGACACGGTGAGTCCACAGAATCATCTTAATTACTGTTGGGAATATCACTCCTGGCCAGCAGGAGGAGGCAAAGAGCACCACAGCAAAGCTGATAAATATCACTTCCTAACCACAATCCACCAGTCATTTGACCAAAGTAAAGGAGAGAAAGGAAGTAACACCAGGTGCAGAGGTGCCTGAAGTTAACATAACAAATACACTGTCTGAAAAAACAGGGAGGGCCGTGGACTCACCATGTCAAGAAATAAATACATTTATCAGGTAAGCCTTCTAATGACACGGTGAGTCCACGGAATCATCTTAATTACTGTTGGGAATCAATACCTAAGCTAGAGGACACAGATAATAAGGGAGGGACAAGACAGGTAACCTAAACAGAAGGCACCACTGCTTGAAGAATCTTTCTCCCAAAAGAACCTCAACCGAGGCAAAAAAAATCCAAATTGAAAAATTGGACAGGACATTCAGAAAAAAAAAGTTGCAGCCTTGAAAAGCCGCTCCAGAGAAGTTTCATTTTTTAAACCCACAAAGAAAAGATAGTCCTAGAGGAAAGAGATGCAATTCTCTCAGGAGACCAAAACCATAATACTTCTCAACCAGAAAGAAGGAGAAGAAGCAGAAGCTTTCACACCTAAATGTTTCTCAAAGAAACAAACAGAGAGGGTAGAAAAATAAAAACTGATGAGAAAACAGGAGCTCCACCTGAATTCAATCCCACAACCTCCTGCTTCAGGAGCGGTGGAGCTAACCACTACACAACATCTCCCTACTTTAGTCGCCTGAAAATAAAATTTTGAAGCAGGCACAACCTCCAAATTGAATAACAAACGTTCTTCCGTAAAGAACTATGACGAAGAGAAGAAAAAACTATTTCCTGATTACATTTTCTGTCCGAAACCCCTCTAGGAAAGAACCTAATTTAGAATGAAAAACCGCCTCATCTGCAAGAAAAAGAAGATAAGGCGAACCACACTGCAAAAACTGAGAGTTCCAACACTCTCCGAGCAGAAGAGAAAACCATAAAAAACAAAACCCTCCAAGATAACTACTTAATATCTAACGAACGTAAAGGCTCAAATAAGCTTGCTACAAAACTTTAAGAACAAAGTTAAAACTCCCAGAAGGAGCAACAGATTTAAAAGCACAGGTCTGCCTAGGCCTGACCAAAAGATTGCACATCTGGAACGTCCGCCAGACACTTATGCAGCAAGAAAGAAATGGAGAAATCTGTCCCTTTCGTGAAGAAAGGACTAAGGCTAAAATCCTGATCCTACTTCAAGAGTAACCCTGGATTTACACCAATAAAGAAATTAACACCATAGCTTATGGTAAATCCTCTGTAACAGGCTTGGAAGCCTGAACCATGGTCACAATAACGGACTCAGAAAAAAACCACGCTTAGAGAGGACCAAGCGTTCATCTCCAAATAGACAGCCACTTGAATGAGATAAAGGACCCTGAACAAAAGGTCCCTACTCAGAGGCAGACTCCAAGGCGGAAGAGATAACATCTCTAGGTCTGCATATCAGGTCCTGCAAAGGCCACATAGGGACAAATAGATCACCAACGCTCTCTCCTGATTGATACAAGAAATGACTTGTGGAAGGAGGACAAACGGAGGAACAGGCATGTCAGCCTGAACCCCAAGGAACCGTCAGAGCATCCATCAAAGTGACCTGCGGATCTCGCACCCCATACCTCTGCCACTTGGCAATCTGTCAAGACTTCATCAGAGCCAACTCCAACATCCCCATTTGAGGGTTAAGTTGGTGGACACCTCTGGAGAGATCCCACTCCTCAAGATTCTACCCAGTTGTCCACTCTTGGAAAGTGGATGACAAAAAATACAACAACAATTGAGAGTTTTAGCCTAACGAACAATCCAATTCACCTCCAACATGGCTAAGGAACTCCGTGTTCCTCACTGGTGGCTAATATAAATCACTGGAGAGGTATTGTCTGACTGGAATCAAGCTAAGGACAACTGAGGACAGACTATCAGAGTATTGCAAAATGCTCTCAACTCCAAAATGTTAAGTAGGAGAGCAGACACTTCTGCACCGAAAACAAGACCTAGACATTTTCCCAGCCCAGATCGTTGGCTTCCGTGGTCACATCACCCAGGAATGCCTCTAGAAACATGTGCCCCGAGACAGATATTCCTGAAAAGCCACAATGGAAAAGAGTCAATATTTATCCTCTCCATTCCATGGAAATAGCAAAGGAATTGATGACTGAATAAGCTGCAACACAAAGAACCATCACCTGTGGGTGGAATCTAACTCTTGACCCTTGGTTTCCCAGCTAGGTGTGCTAACCACTAAGCTATACCAGAGGGACTTTTCTAAAGAACCAGGAGCTTTAGCTGAACAAAAGATCTCTAAATTTGAGTCACTGAAAGTGAGAAAAAATCGACTTCAGGAAGATCCCAACCTTCCGGATGTAAAATGGCTAAGCTATTCACTGATAGCTGAGCAGAAAAGAAGGAAAATGAATAAATCCTCAATATCTGACTCTTGTCAGAAAACTTCTCCTATATAGAGAAACTATTAAGCTAACAAATTCCACCTTGTAGATGAAAAACGTCTCCGAATTAATCTGCCATCCATGAAAAGCAGATTGGACCTGACCTCCTGAAGAGATCTTACTCAAGGAAGGAGGATACCTAACTCATATATTGTCTAGAAGAGCACCCTCTTCCTAGATTGACAAGACTGAGAAACTTAAAAAAAAAATCCCAAAAGATGGGAACGATAAAAACACCTCCAAATCTAATTTTGATATGAATAGACCCTCCTGAAAGCAAAGGAAAAGGGTACGATTTGAAGGTCAGAGCCGGAGAAACTAGAGGAAAACACCTATGTCCCGTTCCCAGACTGGAATGGAAACTATCACCCCCACAAAATGTCCGAACCCAGGTAAAGGAATATCTCATCATACCTGGATTGCAGAAGCTCTCAAAGGAGAAATATGTCTTAGAGAGGAAAACTTTAAAATGGACTCTAGAAGGTCTGACTCTGCATACAAGAAGAAAAAGGAAAACAGTCCTTTAGACTCATTCTCTTGTCGTAAGGTAGAAAAACCCATTTTCTCCCAAAATGTCAGACAATAAATCAGCCAGACCAAGTCCAAACAAGGTCTTATACTGAAAAAAGGGAAAAACCAGAAGCTAGGGTTTGGAGGAGCATATAATTTGAAACTACCACTGCAGGACTATAAGCCTAGACCGTACCACTAAGATACCAAAAGGCGTCTCAGCTGACCAAAAAGTCAGCCACAATGCTAACACAGCAAGTCTACTAAATAAGACAATGCTCTAAATGAACAACAAAACCTCCAGCCTCATATCCATGGATCCGAAAGTGAAATAGCTACCTTTCATAGGATCGGGGATCTCTGAGCAACAGTAGAAAAACTCTTTTCTACACAGGGCACCATGCATTATACTGGAGTTAACGACAGGAAAATCCCTTAAAGGACGGGAGACAGGAAGAAGGTATCCCTAGCTTCTCCTATTCCTGAGAAATATCCAAGGTACGTCAAGAACACGTCCTAGAAGGAACATCAGAGAAAAGATACAGTTTACAAGCTTCCAAAGGTTGACAACGACAAGGGAATCAATGTCGTCCAAGTAGCCAAAACCTCCTATAGAATTACACAAGGAGAATAAGCATACATCTGAAGGATAAGACTTCAGTATGGGATGAAGGAATTACACTGTCCAATTCTGAGAATTGCACCCTCAGAAAAACTAC